>NC_046155.1:9047333-9282333 GCF_011064425.1 Rattus rattus
TCCATTAATGTGCGGGTGGCCCTGCAGCCCATCCAAAGCTGCAACAGTTCATTGAGAGAGCCAGTGGCATGGGGAACACGTTGATGCTGACCTGAATATGTGCTGCTCAGTTGTCCCATGAGGTCAATGGACCATGCACTAATCACAGGTGCCCAGGCCTTTGGGTTGGCACGGATAAACTCACATAGCACCTGCTGCACTTCATGTACCACATCCTCTAAGCCAGGTCCACCAGCAGGGACATGGGATGATGGAGGTGGACGGAGGTGAGGTGGACCAGCCACAGGACTTTCTTCTAGGGCAGCTAGGTGGGCCCGGACACTTTCATCAAAAACACCTCTCAGGTGATCCAACACAGCAGCCCGAGCAGGTGGCAAAGAACGGAGCAGGAGAAGACCGCACCGAGCATGTTCACGAGCTGAGAGCTGGTGGCCCAGAATAGGGTCTGCACCTGTCAGAAAAGCCTTGATTTCTTGGGACAGCTCCTGAGCACTATAAGGAAGCAAAAAAAAAAAAAAAAAAAAAAAAGCGAATCAGAACACTTAGGCAAGTTATATTCCTCCTTCCATGAGCTTTGGTTTCTTTTTATGTTTTAATAGGGTAAAACATCCCTCCTAAGAATTTATGAAGGTTTAGAAACATACCCACTCCTGGTTCACCTTGGTCATTCAATAAATGCTATTTTTCTTCCAGCAACAATGATCATGTGAAGAGTAGATTATCTTTCAAATGTCCACATTCTTTTTTCTTTCTAGTTATCAAACCTAGGCCTTTAGGCACGCTAGGCACGATCACTAAGCTATATCCCCACCCCACATTTAAGTACTTCAGTACTTTTCCAGTCCTGACAACAATATGGTTAGACTATAATAAACCCATTTTACAAATAGAAAGATGGAAGTGAAGAAATCAGGATGAATATTCCAAAGAGGCAGGTACCATTTCTAAGCTCCTAAAATAGAATTCCCTTCTGCTAAGTTGTCAGTATATGGGAGGTACTCAATGAAAAAATGTTGAATTAACAAAATATATTGAGTCTATACCTGCTTTTAACATCCTCTTAACCCCCCTCTACAGCAAAAGCACCCTGAAATCTCTCAATGGACGGAAAATTGTAACCTTACTAAAAGCTCTCTCTCCCAAATATGTACTTTTCCATACTGTACAAAGATTCAGTCTTAACTGGTAGCACAGGCCTTTAATTCCAACACAGACAGATCTGAATTCCAGGCTAACCTAGTATATATACATAATGAGTTCTGAGACAGCTATGTCTATCCACAGAGACCCTGTCTTAAAAGAAGGAAGGAATGGAGGGAGGGAGGGAGGGAGGGAGGGAGGTAGGGAGGGAGGAAGGGAAAATTCTAATCACACACCCACTGAGTCAAACGCCTTCAGTGTTCGGAGAAGGGGGTGCCCCCTCCCGCCCCCCGCACAGAAGATAAGCCTTTTATTCTCCCCTTCCGCAAATATATAAGCTCTTAAGAGTTTCAGAAGGCGATGTTGAGGAAGTAAAACCCCTTTCCTCTTACTACTGTCTATTCTGTCAAACACAACCGCATTCTCTGGGCAGATAAGGTTCTGTACCATCCCTCCGATCAAAAATAAAGACACCTCAAAACGAGGGACGTGTGCAAAGGAAAGGTTAAGATAAATATTGAGGCTCCGACCCTAGGTTCCCAAGACATTCTCCATGTAGTCTGAGCCTCCTCAGGGTAAAAGGGACTAAGGCTGGGTTCTCAGGAGTACTGATGTCCCCAACTGCTGGCAAAGCAAGGCCGGCCTAAGAAGGCATTGAATAGACCTCGGGAGAGGCAGTACTACTACGGGGAGGGCAGGGCAGAGCAGGGCAGGCATTGCAGCCCAGAGTTTTTAGTGAGGCGATCCCTGAGTTCCGGGAAGACGCGACCAGAATCTCTGAGAACCCTGACGCGGGTTCTCAAGGTAAGATCCGGCTTTCTGTGGAGAAGGTTTGGGCATCGGCGCGGGGCCGCGCGATGAGGGGAGATACCAGGGGCTCTGACTACCTGAGAGGCGCGGGACCGTGGGTGGCGGGGGCAGGCCCGGGTGGCCCTGGGGCCCCGGGAGGGTCGCACAACGCGGACATCCCGGAGCCCTACCCGGAGCCTGAGGCGGGAGCGGCGAAGCACAGGCGACGCATGCGCGCTGACTGGAAACGCGACAGAAACCAGCGACCCCGCCTCTCAAGAAAATCAGTCCGTCTAAGTCTGGAGCCTTAGTACTTTGGTTCCGCGTCGCATCAGTCACAGCGGGTGTAACAGGCTTGCTCTCTGCGGGGCCTTCTTCCCCACCCCCAGGGGCTTATGAAAGCTTCCTGGGACTTTCATTTACAATGCAATCTAATTATTTTTTCTAACACCAGAAGTATAAACCTGCAACTCATGGATCCGAAGCGTGGATGCGACAGTTCGGACTCATACATAGGTATGAGAAATGGAGGCCAACCTGATCTACAATCCAAGATCCAGGCCAGCCAGGGCTACATGATGAGACTGTCTCTCGGGTTTTTTTCGAAAATAAAATACAAAAGTGCTACGTGTTTCCGTTTTTCGTTTGCCTGCTTGTTGTTTGCTTGTAGAGATAGAGTCTCGTGAATTTCAACTCCTGGTCCTTATACCTCTGTCTCCCAGGTGCTAGGATTACAGATATGCCACCCCGCCTAGCTTTCGCTCTTGTTTTGGGGCAAAACTTCCCAGGCTCTTCTTGGTTCAAGGGCTCTTCCTCCCTCAGCCCACAGAGACTAAGTATTTACCATTATCCTGGCTTCTCACCCATAAAGACTTTACCAAGGGAGGCCGTTTTGGTTTGGATTTATCTGCCATTGTTGATAATAAACTCTGAACAAGTGGCCTAGCTACCTGGAGCTGTTTCCTCATCTGTAAGATGAATGTGACTACTTTGCCTCACAAAGTATGTTAAGTCACTTTAAATAATTAATGCAGTTTTTGTTTTGTATTTTGTCTCTGTGTGGCCCTGACTGTCCTGGAACTTACTCTGTAGACCAGGCTGGCCTCCAACTCAGATCCACCGGCCTCTGCATACTGAGTGCCTGGAGTAAGCCTATGTGCCACCACACCCATCATAGATTTCTTGATATGATTCCGAATACAGAAATCCCTCTGAATAACAAGAGGCAGTCTGAAAGGGACAGAGAGATGGCTCTGTGGCTGCTCTTCCAAAGGGCCTAGTTTCAATACCCACACTCACATGATGGCTCACAGCCATTTCTAAATTACAGTTCCAGGGGATTGGCTGCCCTCTTGCCTCCACAACACTAGGCACAAAAGTAGCACACATACATACATGCAGTCAAAATACCCATACATATTGAAACCTATATTTGTTTTTTTTTATATCTTGTTTACATACCTGTCAAATAGGTACATTGTAGTGTAACTGACATGATCACTGCCATCTTAAATCAGAGAATCTATGACTACCCCCATGAGACCCTATCAATACTCCCTTATAGAAAGTGTGTGCTGGTCATCAGCCCCTGGCCTGAGATTCTAGCCACTATCCCCACTGTGACTCCCAACCAATTACATATATTTTCCTGAGTCACCACTCATACTAGGATACAGCTTTTTTGTGATGCAACTGCCCAAGCGCCACCCACACTCCTGCTCCACGGACAAAAACAGTAAATATATCCGGAGGCAGTTGGATCTCCCTGACTTTGAAGCCAGTCTGGTCGATAGAGTGAGTTCCAGAATAGCCAGGGCTACACAAAAGAAACCCTGTCTCAAACAAACAGAACAAGAACAAAACAACCAAAAAATACATCAATTCACCAAGCTGGACTTAGATGGAATCATTATTTCGATTGTCAGTTTGGGGTAATTGGAATGTCTGTGTCTTGCCAGGATGCCATGATATAGTCCAAGGGTATGGTTGTATGGGCAATGAACTAAAGATGTATATAACAGATATCTGGTAAATGTTAAACTTTTTTTTTTAAGATTTATTTATTTATTCTATATAAGTACACTGTAGCTGTCTTCAGACACACCAGAAGAGGGCATCAGATCCTGTTACAGATGGTTGTGAGCTACCATGTGGTTGCTGGGATTTGAACTTAGGACCTTAGGAAGAGCAGTCAGTGCTCCTAACCACTGAGCCATCTCTCCAGCTCGTTAAACTTTTTTTTTAAGATTTGTTTTTATGGGGTTGGGGATTTAGCTCAGTGGTAGAGTGCTTGCCTAGCAAGCACAAGGCCCTGGGTTCGGTCCCCAGCTCCGAAGGGGGGGAAAAAAAAAAAAAGATTTGTTTTTATTTATTTTTATTTCTGTTTCTAAGACAGGGTTTCTTTCTCTGTGTGGCCCTGACTGTCCTGGAACTCACTCTGTAGGTTGGCCCTCAGGTCAGAAGTCTGCCTGCCTCTATTTCTAACTCCACAGTGCTGGGATTAAAGGAGTGTATCACACTGCAGCTTGTTTTTATTATTTTTAAATGCTATGTATATAAGCATGCCTGAGCGTGTACACAGACACAAGAGTGCAGGTGCCCTCGGTCTAGAAGAGGTCATCAGACCCCCTAGAGCTGGAGTTGTGAGCTGTGTGACATATGTGTCTGGAGATGGAGAGGTGGCTCAGCAGTTAAGAGCACTTGCTGCTCTTGCAGAGGGCTGGGGTTCAATTCCTAGTAGCCATATGGCAAATAGTTCACAGCTATCTGTAATTCCAATTCCAGGGCTTCTGATGACCTATTCTGATCTCCATGGCACATGCTGCACATACATCCATGCAGGCAAAATATTCATACCCACGAGAGGAATCTAAAAAGAAGTTTAAGGCCAGTAGTATTGTACACATTCAACCCCAGCATTTGACAGACAGAGGTAAGTGGATCTCAATGAGTTTGAGGCCAGCTTGGTTTATAGAGGGTGTTCCAGGACAGCCAAGACTACAGAAAAACCCTGTCTCAAAAATAAATAGTAAAGTAAAATAAGATAAAAATTGTCAGTAGGAATGGAGATAGTTCAGTGGTTAGGAATACTTGGTACTTTCTCAAAAGCCCAGGCTGTCTCCAGCACCTACCTGGCGGTTTGCAACTATGACTCCAGTTCCAGGGAACAGCCTCTTTTGGTCTCTGAGGACATCAAGCATGCACAATGAACAAAGTGCACACACATACTAAGGGCTAAGGGCTCAAACCATCAAGTTGTCTGTTACTGATATTTGGTTGAGAAGGAATGGAAAATTAAATGTGGCAAGCCCATGCCTTATTTACTGTTTTACTGTGACATTTACTGTGTGTATGGGGGCCCATGCTTGCCAGGGTACAAGTGTGGAGGCCAGAGGACAACATTGGAGTCAGCTCTCCTTCTACTATTAGGGTAAGAGGGATGGAATCAGGTTGTCGGGCTTGGGTCAAGCACCCTTACTCCCCGAGCTACATCATCCGCCTCCCTCTAAGTTAGGAAAGGGGTCTGGACATGTCTCATAACCATAATTCCAGCATTGTGGAGGCAGAAGCAGAAGGATCATGTGTTCAAACCAAACTTGGGCTATATAAGGAAGACCCTGTCTTTTTTTTTTTTTTCTTTTTTTCGGAGCTGGGGACCGAACCCAGGGCCTTGCGCTTGCTAGGCAAGCGCTCTACCACTGAGCTAAATCCCCAACCCCGACCCTGTCTTTAAAATCAAAACAATGTCCTCAGAACTGACATCTCACAGCATGAGTGCTGATAGGGAATAGGCACTCAGGATGTAGATGCCACAATAGTTGCTTAGAATGCATGATGCCCTGGGTTTGAATTCCTAAACACCACCATCAAAAAAAAAAGGTGTTCCTTACTATAATAGTGTCAAGACTATTATCAGATCCTTACCTCCCTATCTGCTCTCCTTCTAATAATCTCTACTTTCCAGAAATGCAAAGTTGGAAGTGTCACTGTCTAGAAAGTTGGAGGCTGGGGGAGTGACCTACCTAGTTTCTTTTTAAAATAGGGTCTTATAAAGTCCTGTCTGTCCTGTAACTCAATGTGAGGACCAAAGAGGCCTTGAACAGAGATCAGCCTGCCTCTGCCTCCCAAATCTTGGAATTAAAGGCATGTGCTACCATGCCCTTCACTACCTAGTTTCTTGTTGCCCACAATGTGTCCTGCTTCTGAAGCATCGCCACTCACACTCGAAGGCCTTTCTCTATGTCCCATCCCCACTGCGCTTCATCACACGTGGTAGTTAAAGCACTAGAGCTTTATTACAAAAGGAGTTAACTGCTAGAGAGGGCCCTCTCCAGTCTTTCTCTGTCCTCTTCAATCCCAATATATACCTCCAGGGGAGATCAAGGGTCCATTATAGAAGAGGTGTCTGGGAGAATGAAATATGGTGATATTTTTTTTCCAAAGTCCTCCAAATCTGTGTAGGTGCTGTTGAGAATCTTCTGGTAGAAGAGGTCGGAACTTTAGCTTTTATCCTCAAGATCTTCCATATCTACGTCCTGGGGAGCTCGTATCTTCTTTTGTCGTTTGGGCTTTGGCTGACTAGTCCCGGTTGACGTGGAGAGAACTTCCACTGAACATAAAGAAAAAGGAAGCATTAAAGATAAAACTCAGGGGTTGGGGATTTAGCTCAGTGGTAGAGCGCTTGCCTAGGAAGCGCAAGGCCCTGGGTTTGGTCCCCAGCTCCAAAAAAAAAATTTAAAAAAAAGATAAAACTCAGGTAAAACCCAGACTTCTTTTTGTGGAACCTCTGTGCCCCAGATTTACCTTCCATAGCTGCTTTTTCTTTCTGGGCAAGTCGGATCTGCTGCAAGAGTTTCCTGCGCTTCTTCCCAGAGAGCGTGATGTTGGCACGTGCACTGGATCTGGGCCACGGGAAACAACAAAAACATCCAGGTTAGCTTGTACCAACTTAAGCCTCAAAAGTGACCCCAGCTGAGAAAACGTCTCGCTAAGTAGCCCAGGCTAGCCAACAAACAGCCAACCTTTCTGTCTCAGAGTCCTGGCACTAGAATTTAAAAAAGCAGGAAGCATCATGCCTGATTTAGTTTTATAGTCTCTGGATTCAAATTACTTAATGGGCTCTAATATCCTCAGTGAACTCTAACACTTGGACTTTTTTTTTAAGGTTTATTTATTTAATGTATATGAGGAGACTGCAGCTGTCTTCAAACACACCAGAAGAGGGCATCGTATCCCATTACAGATGGTTGTGAGCCACCATGTGGTTGCTAGGAATTGAACTCAGGACTTCTGGAAGAGCAGTCAGTGCTCTTAGCCTCTGAGCCATCTCTCTAGCCCCAACACTTGGACTTTTAACAGTTATTTTGATTTCAATATGTACCTCAATAGTATTACGTCAGTAACTTAATAGTATGCATTTACACTTGTGCCTTTATTTCAAAAACCTAACTTAACCATTTCTAGGATTGGAGACAGCCTTCCTTAGTTTCTTAGTAGAATCCAAACCTAAAAAAATCCTGTGAGCAGCTGGGTGGTGGTGGTGCACAATTTTAATCCCAGCACTTGGGAGACAGAGGCAAATGGATCTGTGAGTTCGAGGCCAACCTGGTCAACACAGAGATCTAGAACAGCCAAGGTTACAGAGAAACCCTGCTTGAAAAATCGAAACAAAACAAACAACAGCAACAACAAAACCCTGTGAGCAATGGTATTGGGAGACGCTGTAGTTTGGAAACTAACATAACTGTCAACTAGTTCCTGCATAAACGTGAACGAGAACGCGAAAATTGGAGAGCTTTGGGCTGTTCTGCAGCTTGGTAGGAAGTGGGTAGGAATGACCAACCGGAGGAGGCTAATACTGTACTTACGCACGTTTCTTGAGGTGGTGTTTCGTAGTCAGCCCTTCGTCTATCACAGCCCCGACCACCTGGCGCTTCCGTCGCCGATCCCTGCTTAGTACCCTGCGGCGTTTGAACAACTTCTTTTTCAGCTCCTGCATTAGAAAAAGGATGCGCATAAACGTAAAGTGGTGCACGCCCACCCGGGATCCTCCGCACCTAACAACCAAGGCCCCAACTGATCCTGTTTCCGAAGAGGAAAATGCTGGGAAGCAAAGGGAGACAAAGGGGAAAACGGTTCCCACTCCCACAGTCCAGTCACCGTCCGAGGACGATTGATCTTTCCTCCCGGAGGTGCCATTGCTACACTCCGAGGCTCACTCCGGAGCCACACTTCCGCTCCACTAGCAGGTTCCGCCACGCGCACAAGACCCCGCCCTCTGACGCCCCCGAACCAATCGCAGTTTGGAGGCGGGCACTAGGCCTATATAAGGTTGTTCCGCGCGCTCTGTGGCCTTTCAAAGGGTGGTCTTCAGGTAAGTCGTGACTCTGCATTTCTGTGCGTGGGCAGTTGGGAGCTACTGGGGTCTGGGCCTGACTTTGGAGATCCTCCTTTTCTTGGCGGGGACCGGGCGTGCGGTCCCGCTCCCCGTAATGTACGGAGGTAGAAGAAAGGGCTCCGGCCCTCTCGGTGTTATGTCTTCGGTGCTTGCGGCCTCCCGTTCGCAGGTTCTATCCTCAGACGCCGGAACACCTCCGTGCAGAAATGCAGCTAAGTCCGGCAGTCCCCTCTAAATTACTCAACGCTTTTTATTTTTTTTTTCAGGTCTACATGACGCCCCCGGAGTGATAGTTAACGTTTTCTTTGCTGTTCATTGTTGAACCAATAAAGTCTGTGAACCGTAAGAACCCTGTGTGCGTTTCTTTTTTTTCCTGCGACTCGGAATTTGCAGATCTTTAGGACTTAGAGCACATGTTGGGAGTGCGGGTGACTATTTACTAAAGATCTGTGGTCGAACTTCTGGGAGACTCAAGATTCCTGCTTTGCGTGGAATTCACCAAATGTCGACCCAGGTGCGGGGATGTGCAAGCCTGAGTCTGGAAGGTGCGATCCTAAAGACATGGGAATCTTAACTTGTAGTTGACTGGTGTGGTAAAAAGCCAAACATAAGGGTGCACACGTGTAATCCCAGAACTAACCTGGGGTAGCATGTGGTCTTTCATCCTTACCCTCAAACTGCCTGGCATCTAAACTGTTGCATGAGGCACAGATTTCCCACGGGGCTATTGGAAGTAAAATAGATCTGTGGATGTTCTAGGAGTGGACTTTTCTCCGAGGGCGGAGACTCACAAAAACAGCCTCTCACAAGGAGGTCGTTGCCAAACCTTTGCAGAATCTGGGAGCCCTACTATCCTTAGGTTCCTTCCAGCCATCTTGAATACTGTTGCTAAGGGTGGTTTGCCTGATTCATGGACGTTCCTGTTCAGTTACCCTGCTTGGAGTAAAACTAGGTATAAAAGTTAAGCCCTTTTAAGGACAGTTAAATCTCAAAGATTTCTGAGAGCTGCTGTTGGTCCAGCATAGAGTTGGGATTTTGTCATTGTATTATGAATAGCTAGTACTTGGGAATGGAGTCCAGGTTTGCACAATTTGTGTCCTGGTTTCTAACTCTGGAGCCTGAGGGTGATAATGGCTGGGATTGGGGAGATCCAACATCATTGACTGAGCTCAATCCAATACCAATGAATTGTGTGTCTCGTAGCCTAGAATAGGCCAAAGAGCTTTGGAGATGAAGGGGGGAAAAAAAACAATACTTACCCCCAAAGGTACTGGGAGGTGGGAAATGGGAATATTCCATAAATCGGGTTCTATAGATGCAGGACCCTGTTGGGTCCCAAAGAGGGCAGAGGTTAGTAGTTTCCTGACCCTCTATATCCTCAGGAATCCAAGAGGCATCTTCCTCTTCTTGTTCTTGACCCCAGCCAAGTCCAGGGTTAAATGTTCTAAAAGGAGATGTGGGGTCCTGTGGGATCCAGGCCCAACCTGGGAGGAGAGTTAGCCTGTGAACATTAAATATTCTTGATATTCTGTGTCTTTAATTTGGCTGATTTGAGACAGTTATTTTAAGATTTACTTATTATACACAAGTACACTGTAGCTGTCTTCAGACACACCAGAAGAGGGCATCAGATCTCATTGTAGATGGTTGGGAGCCACCATGTGGTTGCTGGGAATTGAACGCAGGACCTCTAGAAGAGCAGTCAGTGCTCTTAACCACTGAGCCATCTCTCTCCAGCCCAAGAGTTAGCTATTTTGGCTTGTATGCATGCCTGGTGCATGAGATTAGAAATCTGATCCCCTAGATCTGGAGTTACAGATGGTTGTGAACTACCTCATGAGTGCTAGGAAACAAACCTAGGCCCTCACAAAGGTGCAGCAGGCTCTCTTAGAACTGCTGAGCCTCTATCTGTGTATGAGACAAAGGCGTTTTATTCTGCCTTTATATTCTACCTCTAATCCAGGACTAGGTCAGTGGAACTGGCCAGCTTGCGGGAGTAGGGTTGGTAGTTTGTGTATCTTTGTGTTGAAGAGCGCCTGAAGGTATGGAGGCCAGAGACTGACATTGAGTATCTTCCTCGATTGCCCTTGAACTAGTCTAACTAGGTAGCTTGCTTGATCTCACCCTCTAGAGTACACCGTGCCCAACTGGTGCTTGTGTGAATAGCAGGGATCTGAACTCAAGTCCACATGCTTGCAAAGCAGGCACTACCTACTGAGCCATCTCTCCAGCCATTTTCTTATTTATAAAGGGAAATTGTCTGCTTAATTGAGTTGTTCTGAAAACTCTTAAGATAAAAGTATTAAACACTGAATAAGACAACAGCAAGACCCAAGCCAAACAAGATAAGTAATGAATCCTGTCTCCAGAAAGCAAAGAAACAAAAGCAGACTAAGGCCATGGGTGAAGCTCAGTGGTTGGTAAATTACCTAACAAGCAAAAGACCTTGGTGTGTGGGGCTGGTAAAGTGGCTTAGCCAGCAAAAGATCACATGAGCTAAGTATAAGGGTGTTTAATCCCTAAGACCCACATGATCTGTCTTCATGCACACCAGAAGAGGGCATCAGATCTCATTTCAGGTGGTTGAAAGCCACCCTGTGGTTGCTGGGATTTGAACTCAGGACCTCTGGAAGAGCAGTCAATCCAGCCATCTCTCCAGCCCCATTGTTTTGTTTTTTTTGACACAGGCTCTCAATGTATACCTCTGGTCTGGAACTCACTGTGTGGAAACTCACAGAGATCCTGCCTCTGCGTCGATCTGCTGAGATTAAATGTGTATCACCATTGGCCCAGCTACACACATTTTTAGAAAATGTTTTAAAGCCCTGGGTTCAATCCTCAACAGTACAAACAACGGAAAACACAAACCAAGCAAACAAGTAGTAGAAAGTGTCGCTCCACAAGTAAGATCACCGGCAGGAGTTTAGTGCCCAGATCCCACGAGGTGGGATGAGAGAGCAAGCTACAAGTCATCCTCTGACACACATACACACACACACTATGGTGCACGTGTACCAACACTCACGAATAAATGAAAAATACTATGTTTCATTTTTGGAGACACATTCTCACTACGTAGACCAGTCTGGCCTCAAACTCACAGAGATCTGCCCTGCCTCCTGAGAGTCTGGATTAAAGGCAGAAGCCACCATACCCAGATATATTTAAAAACATTTTTTTTTCCAAGACAGAGTTTCTCTGTGTAGCCCTAGTTGTCCCTGAACTCGATCTGTAGACCAGACTTGCCTCGAACTCAGAGACCTCTTTATCTCTGCCTCTTGAGTTTGTGGATTAAACCATACACCATCATCACTCAGCTAAAATTCTTTTTTTTTTTTTAAAGAGATGCCAATCATTCCAAGGTTTGTAATAATCTCAGATACTCAGAAGGCTGAAGTAAAGGGATTACATGAGTTCAAGGCCAGCCTGGGTTACACAGTGAGCTCCAGGGTGCAGGGTGAGCCTGTGTCAAATAAATTAATGATTTAATTGAAAAAGGACTGGAAAAGTAGTGAAATAGTACAGCGCCTCTCTGGGTTCTCGGTTCAGTGCTTAAATAAGGTGCGAGCAAACAAACAAGCTGGGCATGGTGTTAGAGGCTTGTAATCCCACAGTTCGGAGGCTGAAGCAGGACGACCTTTAGTTTGAGGACTGTTTGAGCTATGTAGTGAGACGTCTTCAAAAAAAAAAACAAAAAAACACAAAACATCATAATTGTCCACTAGTGTTCATCAATGGTATCAACTTCAACTGCCTAGACTTTTCTCACCCAGTGTGTGTGTGTGTGTGTGTGTGTGTGTGTGTGGTATGTGTGTGTGTGGTATGTGTGTGTGGGTGGGGTATGTGTGGGGTATTTGTGTGTGTGTGTTATGTGTGGGGTTGTGTGTGTGTGTGTTATGTGTGGGGTCTGTGTGTGTGTTATGTGTGGTGTGTGTGTGTGTATGTGTGGTGTGTGTGTGTTATGTGTAAGATGAGTGTGTGTGTTATGTGTGGTGTGTGTGTGTGTTATGTGCGTGTATGTGTGTGGTACTGGGATTGGAACACAGGATTCCCTGCATGCTATTATGCACCTTATTCCTAAACCACACCACGCCTCCTATTCCTAACATTCCTGGACATCTACTGTGGGTCTAAAAATCTAGATGTCAGTGGCCTGAATGAATAAGCCACCACTTTCACCTGGCTCTTCACTTTGATCCTGGAAGAAAGCTTCTGCATCTTCTTCTTCATCAGTGAGCACCAGCAAGTCCTCACGTGGCCACTGGTGGTCTTCCTGGTCTTCCTCATTCCCCTCTGAAGCCTCTACCACAATAGAGGGCAGGCGGGGCTTTTGAGACACCTGCATAAGTACAGCAGGGGAGTTGGGCACAATTCGGAGATGAGTCTGTCCCAGGACACGCTATAGTAATACTCACCTCAACATCCTGATGACGGTCACATCTGCCAGGCTCTTCTCTGGTTTTTGAGAGAGGAGTGACCAACTGGGGACTTTCTGGATGCCATGAAGAGTCTGGGTTTTCTCCAGACCAAGGTCCATCCTTGCTACTCCCCGGCACAAGAGCCATGGCAGTAACTCTCTAAGAAGTAGAAGGTTGGACTTCGGGTCAAGTACCTATGCCCAGTGCCCACACAGACTGGCTTTAATCTTCTTTGGAGAGGGCCCCTTAATCACTGCTGAGGAAGGGACGATGAGCTGCTGGGAGATTGTGGGCCTTCCACGGGAGGGAGAAGCCAAAGAGGAAGACAGGGCTTTATTCTGTTTACTCCCTGAGACACTGGGGATGGTAGTCAAGGTAGGAGACAAGGGCATCTGGATTAAAGCCCTATAAATAAAGAGCTGTGAGGATGGATTTCCTAACTCCTCCTTTACTGGTTTTCTCAAGCTGGTTTGGTTTGGGATTTTGCTGTTGTTGTTTTAAATGTATGTAATGTTTATTGGTGTTTTCCCTGTCTGTGTGAGGGTATCAAAAGTTCTAGATCTGGAGTTACAAACAGAGCTGGCACGTGGATGCTGAGGACTGGACCCAGATCCTTTGGAAGATCTGCTAGTACTCTCCACAGTTGAGCTATCTTTCCATTCCTGGGTCTGTTTGTGTGTTATTTAATGAATACTTATGTGGCTTTTGCTATTTCCCAGGGATCCTTTTCTAATGTATATGTTTACTGTACATGGAAATTTTTCTACTCTTTCTTATCTTTAAAAAAATATTTATTTTATTTTTTTATTTTTTTTCTTTTTTCTTTTTTTCGGAGCTGGGGACCGAACCCAGGGCCTTGCGCTTGCTAGGCAAGCGCTCTACCACTGAGCTAAATCCCCAACCCCTATTTTATTTATATGAGTACACTGCAGCAGTCTTCAGTCACACCAAAAGTGGGCACTAGATCCCATTATAGATAGTTGTGAGCCACCACCTGGTTGCTGGGATTTGAACTCAGGACCTCTGGGAGAGCAGACATGCTCTTAACTGCTGAGCCATCTCTCCAGCCCACCAGGTACCCTTTTTATTATTAAAATTGTATTTATTTTTATGAGTACAGGTATTTTGCCTTCATGTGTGTCTTCTGTCATGGAGACCAGAAAAAGACATTGGATATCTCAGGACAGGAGTTACAGATGGTTGTGAGGCACCGTGAGGGTGATGGGAATCAAACCAAACCAGGTCCTCTTGGTACGCAGTCAGTGCTCTTAACCACTGAGCCTTCTCCCCTAGCCTGCCAAGAGCTTGTTTGTTTGTTGTTTTTCAAGACAGTGTTCTGCTGTGTATCCCTGATTATCCTGTAACTGACTCTGTAGACCAGGCTGGCCTTGAACTCAAGAGATCTGTCTTCCTATGACTCCCAAGTACTGGGATTAAAGGCATGTACCGCTACCATTCTGCATATCTGCATATCAGACGAATTCTTTAAAATAGTCTCAATATCAGTCAAGTGTTGGTGCTACTTGCCTTTAATGGTAGCACTAGAGAAGCAGAGGTGGGCAGATCTCTGAGTCCGAAACCAGCCTGGTCTACAAATTGAATTCCAGGACAGCCAGGGCTACACAGAAAAACTCTGAAACCCTATCTCAAAAAAAAAAAAAAAGAAAAAAGAAACAAACACGATGTATATACTCAAGCATCATTAAACTATGAGACATTATTGTAACGAATATCATTTTTTAGGCACATGGGATGGTTCAGCAGGTACATGATTAGACCTTCATCTCTGTAGCCTAAACAGTGTAAGGAAATGATAAGTCATATTTTTTTTTTTTTTTTTTTTTTTTTTCCCCCCCCCCCCCCCCCCCCGAGCTGGGGACTGAACCCAGGGCCTTGCGCTTGCTAGGCAAGCGCTCTACCACTGAGCTAAATCCCCAACCCAAGTCATATTTTTCTAATACAGAAACCAAGATACAAAGAACAATTTTCTGAGAATAACACATCTAGGGAATATTTTCTTCTCTAGACTATAATTTAGCAGGTTATGAAAAATTGCAGCTTTTCTAATTTAAAAGTAAAACAAAACCCACCAATGCCAAAGGAGAAAAAGCAACAGGCTACTTGTTTACTTAAAGTACACTTAAAGGCACATGATGGCCCATGCCTTTAGTCCCAGAACTCAGAAGGCAGAGGCTGATGGATCTCTGTCAGTTCAAGGCCAACCTGGTCTACATAGCAAGTTTCCAGCCAGCCAGTTATAAAGTAAAACCCAGGGTTACATAGTGAGACCCTGTCTACATAGGAAGGAAGGAAGGAAGGAAGGAAGGAAGGAAGGAAGGAAGGAAGGAAGAAAGGAAGGAAGGAAGGGAGAAGGAAAGAAGGAAAGCCAATTAAACTGGATCTGTCATTCAGTGGTAGAGTGATAACAAGGTTCTGACTCCATCTGTGGGACTGAAAAAATATTCTGATTTGTGAGCAAAGTAGTACAGGTCTGTAAACCCCAGGGATTCTAGAGATTAAGGCAGGAGGTTGTAAATACAAGGTTTCTTAGACTTCAAAACCAGTGAAGAGAATTAAGAACCTGTTTACTGCTACGACGACTCCGACAACGACGAAGATGACAGCGACGAAGAAGAGGAGCCAGGTTTGCTAGCATAAGCCTTAAACTCCAGCTCTCAAGAAGCACAGGCAGGGGGTTGGGGATTTGGCTCAGTGGTAGAGCGCTTGCCTGGGAAGTGCAAGGCCCTGGGTTCGGTCCCCAGCTCCAAAAAAAAAAGAAAAAGAAAAAAAAAAAAAGAAAAGAAAAAAAGAAGCACAGGCAGGCAAAATCCTGAGACCTCAAGGATAGCCTGGTCTACATAGAAAGATCTAGGGCAATCAGGACTACAAAGTGAAATCCTACAAGCCCTTAAAGGGGGGGGCAGATTAAATAAGCATATATATGGTGGTATAAAGCTTGCCTGATACTCTGAAGAGAAAACAAAAATCTGTTTCCTATCCTGTACACATGGTTTTGAATTGTTCTTTGTCCTAACCCCTATGTGCTTTGTTTGTTTTGAAACAAGGTCTTTCAACATAGCCTTGATTGGCCTCCAAATCAAAATGGTTCAGATTCACCTTCCTTAAGTATTGAGATCTCAGGTGTTAGCCGTTAGGTTACATTGTATACGTAAAACACTGGCTGAACAGTCTTTTATTGATTTGAAACTTCCAGGGGTTGAAAACTGGCAATGCTTTTTTTGGTTTGGTTTGTTTCTTTTTCCGGATCGGGTTTCTTTGCGTAGTCCTAGCTGTCCTAGAACTCACTTTGTAGAGCAGGCTGACCCTGAATTCTTTGATTCACCTGACTCTGTCTTCCAAGGTATGTGCTATCCCTCTCGGAAAATGCTGGCAATTGTAATATCCATAGCAACCATGTACTCTTGGAAGGTAATGGTACTTAGCGCTATTTTTTCTTTTTTAATGTGCATTGGTTTTGTTGGCACGTATGTCTGTATGAGAGTGTCAGATCCCTTAGAATTGGAGTTTCAGACAATTGTGAGATACTGGGGAACTGAACCAAGGTCCTTTGGAAGAGCAGCCCAGTGTTCTTAACTTCTGAAGCATCTCTCCAGCTCCAACTTTTTTTTTTTTTTTTTCCATTATTTTGTGTGTGTGAGAGTGTTTTACCCAAAAGAGCAGCAAAAGTCGAAACACTTCTCGGGACCGGCCTCTCTAGCCCAGCTGTTCTCTATGATTTTAGGCCAGGCCCCTCCCCGCCCCTAGGTCGCTCTAGCCCGCGTAGGAAATCGGTGAGATGTCATGGCTCCCTTCTAGGCTGCGGGAGGATGCGGACGGCGTCTCGTTTGTAGTGTAGTTCGCCATGGAGGTGGCTCGTAAAGCACTGGCTGTAGTTGCAGTGCTAGGCGCGGGAGCTGGCGTGGGTTCTATTCTGTTTGCTTTAGTGACCCCAGGAGAACTACAGAAGCAGTTAATGCTGCAGGTAGAAACAACCGGACTCCCCGAGGTGGGTGTGCGTAGGGAGAGTCCCTGTCTTTTGTTCCGGGAAGCAAACATACTTCTTGCCCACAGGAGATGCCGGAAAGGGACTCGCGGCGCAGGGACGAAGCAGTCAGGACCAAGGAACTGGTGATGGCTACCCTGAAGGACGCCGCAGCCACGAAGGAGAACGTGGCCTGGAGGAGGAACTGGACAGTTAGAGGCGACGGCAGGTCAGCATGACACCAGAGCTTGCCCATGGTCGTGGGAATCTGTAAGGCACCTTTCTTGGTGCTCCGGACATGAAGTCGGGATTCAGGAGACATACCAGGACTCTCTCCAAGGCACAGGGAGCTGCGGTTGGGGGAATGCATTTAATGAGCACATCGAGTGACAGGGTCGGATGTGTGGAACCAAAGGAATTAATAAATGCAGTTTACCCATTAAGTGGATTTCGAAGCTGGACATCTAATGCTTAGAGAGCTGTGGACCCTTCCCCCTGCACAGTTCTTAAGTCCAATTAAGTCTTCTGACTATTCAAAATGGGTCACGTGATCTGAGTTAGCTTCTGCAACTGTCGGTAAAAGACTTTTTCCTAAAGTCTGTTTTTGTGTGTCTGTGCTTGTGTGCTCTGTCAATGAAAACTTTGGGAAGACTGTCTCTACTTATACACCCTATCTGGCTTGTAGGCCAAGTGCATTCACCCACTGAGCCATCTTACCTACCCAAACTTTTCTCTAAAAGACAGTGTCTAATATATCCCAGGCTAGTCTGGAATCTGATATGTCGTCAAGATTGACCTTTTTTTTTTTTTTTTTTTTTGGTTCTTTTTTTTTTTCGGAGCTGGGGACCGAACCCAGGGCCTTTGGCGCTTCCCCTAGGCAAGATTGAGCTAAATCCCCAACCAAGATTGAAAATACTGATTCTTCCTCCACTCCCAAATACTGTGGATAAAGGAGTGAAGCTCCAAGCCATAATCTTCAAATTAGAGTTATCCTTGAATATCAGGTTTGCAGTGAATACCAGCAGAACTTCTGTCCTTGAGGCAAAGTTGGAGAAGGATTTTTTTTTTTTCTTTTTTTTCGGAGCTGGGGACCGAACCCAGGGCCACTGAGCTAAATCCCCAACCCCGAGAAGGGTCTTTTGACTGTTTCAATGCCTCTTCTAGTTACTATTTACTTTGGGTTCAAGGCTCTTAAAACAAGCTGACTTACTATTACTGGAACTGCTTGTCAGTCCAGATCGTTCATTAGTTCAAACATAGCATAACACACATCTGTAATTCCAGTACTCAGGAAGATGAGGTAAGAAATTTTAGCCTGGGGTTGGGGATTTAGCTCAGTGGTAGAGCACTTGCCTAGCGCTGAAGGCCCTGGGTTCAGTCCCCAGCTCTTGGGGGGGATTTAGCCTGGTAGTGGTGGCACACACCTTTAATCCTCACTACTCAGATGTGGAGACATAGGTGGATCTCTGAGTTCAAGGCCAGCCCAGTCTGCAGAACAGAGTTCCAGGACAGTCAAGAATTAACATAGAGGAACCCTATCTAAAAAGAAAAAAGGGGGGGGGGGGGAGATAGCAAGTTCAAGACAAGCCTGGGCTCCTACACAATGAGACCACCTCAAAAGGAAACTATTAAAACATGATACAAAACCTCTTTGAGTTTGGATATTGCCATTCTCTTGTTATAAATCTTTAGCCCCAGGTGTTTGGGAGAAGCAAGCAGGCAGATATCTATGAGGCCAGCTTAGTCTGTATAGTACATTCCAGACCTGCCAGAGGAGTGAAACCTGCTCTCAAAAACAACAAACTAGGGTCTCGGTCTGTCCTCTAAAGTTCATAACTAGCCAGGGGGCGGTGGTGGCACACACCTTTAATCTCAGCACTCAGGAGGCAGAGGCAGGCAGATACCTGAGTTCAAGGCCAGCCTAGTGTACTAAGGTAGTTCCAGGAGAGCTAAGGCCACACAGTGAAACCCTGTCTCAGAAAAAAACAAAAAGGTCGTAGCTATCTTGAAATGGGTAAAAGCAGACAGCTGAAAAATGTAGCAGTACGTGGTGGCTTCTGCCTCAGTCCCAGCACTTGGAGTCTGGGTCAGAATTTTAACGTATTTGAAGGTATAAAGTATATCCCAGGCTGTCCTGGACTAGAGTTGAGATTCTACCACAAAATTCCCACCATTCCCACAAAGGGGAACTGTGAATGGCTGTGGGGAAAGGCACCTTAAGCTAAGCCTGAAGACCTAAATCCAATCCCTGGAGCCCATATGGTGGACGGAGAGAACAGACTTCTGTTTCATTTGACCTCCACTGGTGTAGCCGTACATAAATGAATACATGAATATAGTGGGTCCTCATTCCCTAGGTTTTGTTACAGTATCATGCTTTCTGTGTCTGAATCCACACACAGTATAGTATTTTTTGGAAATGCCACGAACCATGGAAGCAGGCCTGGGGGCACACAAAAGCCAAGCATACAAAAAAGCCACAGCAGCTGGAACTTCAGAAATCAAGCAGGTCACAAATCTTTTTTTGGTTTGTTATGAGGATTAAGCCTCAGCACCGTGGGCATGCTAATAAAGATTGCCCATGGCTGAGCTACACCTCTAGCCCATATATGTGTGTATATGGATCTTTGTACGTTTAAAACATTTTTCAGTGAAGGTTCTTTTGTGTCTTCGTGTCCCGGGCTGGCTTTAAACTAGTCATCCCAACTCAGCCTCTCAAGTGCTAGGATTACAGGCTTGTGCTACTACTCCTGGCTTTATCTATTCTACAACTTATAATTTTCAAACAGTTGCAACCGAAAATATGTTTGTGGCTAGAGATAGGAGGATTCACCTAGTTGAGTACTCAGCTAACATACATGAAATTGCAAATTTGATTCCCCATAACTTAGAAATAGTATGCTGGTAATTCCAGCACTGGGGTAGAAACAGCAGCAGACCACAAGCAAGGTCCAGGACAGCCAGGGCTATACACTGAGAGCGGTCGTCTTTACACAGTGAGTGTGATTAATGGCTGGTTTGTGGCCTCTTCTCCGCACCCAGGAATAAGGACAAGTCAGTAGAGATTTGACAAGACACTAGGGCAGAGGAAAAAGCTCCCTAAGTCTGCTAGATAAGGTCTTGAGTCAAGCAGGGCATGGAGACATACACCTTTAATCTCAGGTCTCAGGAGGAGACAGGTAGATCTGAGTTCTAGGACAGGTAGAACTACAGAGAGGTTCTTTCTCAACAAAATAAAAATACCTGGACCTCGGCTTCCCAAGTGGGTGTACAGGTTCTTATATTTGCTACCAATGACAGTTTGGACAACGCCCTGTAATTTGCTGATCTGATCTAAAATATTAAATCTAGCCTTTATATATAGCACTTTTAACTATGGGACCTGTTATCCCAGCAGGAGGCCAAGGCAGAAACAGAAGTTCAAGGCCAGCATGAGAAATACAGTTAAGACCCCACATGAGGGCTGGAGAGATGGCTCAGTGGTTAAGAGCACTGACTGCTCTTCCAGAGGTCCTGAGTTCAAATCCTAGCAACCACATGGTGGCTCACAACCATCTGTAGTGGGACCCAATGCCCTCTTCTGGTGTGTCTGAAGACAGCTGCAGTGTACTCATATACAATAAACAAATAAATCTTTAAAAAACGACCCCCACATGAAAAAGTAGACTAATATATAGCTAAGTGCTCCTCAACAAGCATCAAGCCCCAGTTTCAATCCCCAGTACTGTGGCAAAAAGTAAGGTATGCATGCAGGACTCAAAACACTTTTTCAAGCCAGGATTTCTCTGTATCCCTGGCTGTCCTGGAACTCACTCTATAGACCAGGCTAGCCTGAAACTCAAGAAATCCACCTGCCTCTGCCTCCTGAGTATTGAGATTAAAGGTGTCCACCACCATAATCCAGCTTTAAAAAATTTTTTTTCAAGATTTATGTATGTATTGAGTACACTGTCACTACAGATGGTTGTAAGCCACCATGTGGATGCTGGGAACTGAACTCAGACCTCTGGAAAAACAGTCAGTGTTCTTAACTGCTGAGCCATCTCTCCAGCCCCCTTAAAATTTTTTCTAAAGATGCATTTGTCTGTTTTGCCTACATGTATATATGTGTATCATGTGCCCAGGAAAGACAGGTGTTAGTTTTTGGAGCCATCATGTGATGTGGGTATAGAGAATTGACGTCAGGTCCTCTTCAAGAACAGTAGAGCTCTTAAGCACTTGAGCCAACCTCTCCAGCCCCTCAAAATACTTAAGGTATTTTTTTAAAACGTGAATGCTTGTATATATTCATGTGCACTATGTGCACTCCTAGTACCCAAAAGGCAAAATGGCCATCGGACTCCCTGGAACTATCAGTTGCCTAATATGAGTATTGAATGTGAGTTTGAGGGTCAGCCTGGTCTATACAGTTCCAGAATGGACAGAGCTAAATAGTCTGTCTCAAAACAAATAAAAACCTTCATATACTATCTCATGCTTATGAACAAAAGGTGCCATGTAAATATCCCCACTACCAAGCAGCTAATCAAGCCTAGAAAAATCTACTGCAAACTGAAGACAGAGGTCCTACTTCAACTGCCCTCCCTTTATCTTCTCATATTGCCCTTCTTGGTCACTCAAAGGACACAGGCATATACAGAACTCAAAGGGTCTATTTATTAGGAAGGAAATGTCAGTGCTTTATCAAAGATGAAGAGGTCAGACAGAGATGGTGGGATGGAGGACCCTCAGCTGGGACACTTCTTGGCCACAATGAGTACAGCAGAAGGCACGAGTCCTAAAGGTGGAAGAAAGAGTTTGAATTACAAGGATACTTAGGTTTTGGGCTTTCAAATTTCTGGACACATACTATATCCTTTAAACCCCTTCTATCCTAACTGACTATTCATCCCAACCCATCCAACTACCCCTCATTCCTTTAAGCCCCGACTCCTGGTCTCACATAACATACCCAGTTCTTGCAGAGGCCGTTCCATGTCAGCCTCTGAGAAAGCCCGTCTGGGGAAGCCACTGAGCAACTGCACCGGGTCCTGGTCCTGTCCAGGTTCCTCCCCACGGTGAAGCTCCACATAGAGCCTCACAGCTGCCAGCTGCTCCCGGGCCCGGAAGGTTTGGGTCAGTGAAGTCCCATCAGGCAGCCTAACCTAGAAGGCAAGAGAGATGCAGTACTATGAGCACTGAAGCTGTTGAGGACTAGGTATGGGGGGCTCATGCCTATAGCCTGAGCACTTAGGGAAGCAGTACAGGCAGATTTCTTAAAGTTCAAGATGAGCCTGGTCTGCACAGAGCTCCAGGGCTGGAAGAACAAATTCAAGGCAGGCATCAGGTACACAAGACCCTGTGTTAAAACAGAACTATGAATAAGCAGGGTGAGACCAGGTAATAGCAATGCCTATAATCACAGCACACAGAAGAAATAGGAAGAAGGTTCACCAGAAGTTAGAGGTCAGCTTGATCTTCATAGTCAGCTCCAGGCCAGTACAGCAGGACCCAGTCCCAAGACTAAAAAAGGGTGGAGTGGCACATGCCTGTAATCCTAGCACTCAGGAAGAGACAGCGGTAGCTCCAAGTTCAAGATCAGCCTAGTCTACATAGTGAAACCCTGTCTGAAGTGCCAAGAAAGGAAAGGAGGTACTACAGCTGGCCCTGCTTTCCTCGGAGCATCTGAACCAGCACAAATACTATTTAAAGGACCCGATGAACAATCACTCGTACTCCGCTTCAGTAGGTGATGGTAAAGGACTCCCTGCCACCTTCCAAGATGGAATTACTTTTACAAACCATTGTAAGTACCATGTTATGAAAACAGCCGTGTAATGAATCTAAAACTGCTTAGTAAGAATGAAGTAAGGATTTAAATAAGACAGGCAGGTGAAATTTGATCTCTCCAAAGAGTAGAGCAGATAGGATTTCAAAAGTCACGTACAAAGAAGGGAGAGATTTGGCAAAGGGGACTTAAGTGTCAACAGCTCTGGGCTGGACACTTTATAAGCCAACACAGAGTTCCAGAAGCAAGATGGTCACTTGAAAACAGTACCTGTATGCGACACTGGTCATATTCCCTCTTAGTAGGGGGCTCCTGGCTGGGAGAAGAAGGAACAGGACCTGGATCTGTTGCTGGTGGGGATGACCGAGAACCCACGGTACCACCATACTGAAAGACAAAATGAAATACTAGCTCAGGGGTAGTACACTAGTCTAGCATGTATAAAGGTTCAACCTCTAGCACACGGGTAAAAAACAAACAAACAAACACCAAACCTACATGAGGTTTGGCGACTCACAGCTTTTAGTTAAGAGTACTTGGAAGGCTGAGGCAGGAAAGCGCCATGAGTCTGAGACTGGTCTGGGCTACAGAGTAAAACTATGCCTCAAAAAAATCATGCTAAGCACATGGTTTTTTTCCTTGAGAATGGGAAGGAAACTGACCCACCTATTCCATTATACCCACAGACTTCCTCATCACCCACCTTCTGGGCTCTCTCTGCTTTGTCCCTTTCAATTTTTTCTCGAACCCTTTGTCTAGAAGAGAGACAGGAGGAAGATAGGTCAGACATGGACAAGGCAAGTCTTCATTTCTTCCTCTGTTAGTGACCTATGAGTCTTCAGACCTGGCAGCTAACTCTTCAGCCTTCTCCCTCCTGCGCTCCTCAGCCGCCCGGCGCATCTCATCTTCCTGTAGTTTCTGTCGTGCAGCTGACAGCTCTTGCCCTTGTCTCCTCCGCTGCTTCTCTCGTTCTAAAGCTTCTCGCTCCTCTCTTTCTTCACGTTCCCGCTGCTTCTGCGCCACAAGTTCCAACATTCTGTTTTGCAGAGAAGAAAAAGCTGAAGCTGGATATGGAGTGGGAAGGTGAGTTTAAACAGAGAATTAACAGATTAAAGAATTGTGTTCCAAGACAGATAAAAAAAAAACAAAGCCCGGTTGGGGATTTAGCTCAATGGTAGAGCGCTTGCCGAGCAAGCGAAA
This sequence comes from Rattus rattus, assembly GCF_011064425.1. Taxonomy (NCBI): domain Eukaryota; kingdom Metazoa; phylum Chordata; class Mammalia; order Rodentia; family Muridae; genus Rattus; species Rattus rattus. The sequence goes on from NC_046155.1 coordinate 9,071,027, forward strand.
GGCCCTGGGTTCAGTTCCCAGCTCCGAAAAAAAAAAAAAAAAAAAGAAAGAAAACAAAACCAAGACAGTAACATAAAAAGGGCAAGCTAGGTGGTGGCAGTGCACCCCTCAGTGCTCAGAAGGCAGAGGCAGGTGGATTTCTTGAGTTTGAGGCCAGCCAGGTCTATAGAGCCAGTTTCAGGACAGCCTGGGATAGAGACAGACTCTGGCTTGAAAAAAACAAAACCAAAACCAAAAGAAAAAAAAAAAAGGTAGCTCAGTGTTAGAGCACATACATCATGCATGGGGCCTTTTTTTGTTTTTTGTTTTTTTTTTAAAAAGGGCAGACAAGAGTCAGGCATAATGGTGAATACCTACAGTCCCTGCACTTGCAAAGTAGAGGCCATAGAATTGGGATTTCAGGGGAGTCTGCAGCCACGCAGGAGTTTAGAGACAGTCTTGCGCTGTATGAGATGTTTCCTGGTGACTCCCCCAACACCCACTAACTGGAAAGGCCAGGTTCTGTCCTCAGACTTGTGTTTGTATTTGAGAAGAAAGGAAGATGACCCATGACCCTTGGGAAAGTGTGTTAATGGGCTAGCTATGGTGATCACAACACTCAGAAGAATGTGGCGTTGCGTTTAGCCTAGGTTCCAGGCCAGCCTGAGGTACACAGCTAGACCCTGTCTCAAAAAATAATACAGGGCACAGTGGTGAAGACCTGTAATCCCAGCACTCTGGAGGCTGAGGCAGCAGGATCCAGAGTTCAGCCTGGACAAGAGTGAGGCAGGCTCCAAACAAAACACACACACACACACACACACACACACACACACACACACACACACACACACTCTGAACTTGCACAGTTACCTCTTAGTCTGTTCTTGCCTCTCCTCTTCAGTCAAAACGGGTTTGCTTTCTCCAGCAGCAGACCCAGATCCTACAAACAAGCAACTAGTATTATTATTTATAGTGAAAGCATTCTGGTTTCCTCAGGCCCTCACTAGATAGCTAGAATCACAAGATGTCTCCCAGTCAGGACCTTCAGGACCAACTTGCTCTGAGGGCGTGGGTTCTCGTCCCAGGATATGGCTGAGGGGAGTCTCTAGAGGCTCGTCCACATCGGGGTCGTCTTCATGCTCCATAAGCCTGGGCAGAGAAAGTTGGCAGGGGGTTAGCCTTGAGGCCGCCTTTCCCAGCGGCCCCCAAACTTCCTCCACCCGTGCCAGTCGCTCACCAGTCCATCGCAGCCTCGATGCCCTGGTTCCCTGTGAGGGCCAGAGCCTTCTCCCTGAGGGCAGAAACACCGTGAATAGCGCCCACCAGCCATGGTGACAGTGAGGCCGGGCAGGCCCGCGGCCTCCCACCACAGGCTAGAGGGAGGTTCCCTTACGCGCGTCCCCTGGGAAAGCCCATCTCGATGAGGCTCTCCAGAGCCGTCAGCTCCGCCATGGCGCCCGCCTCCGCTACCGCGGGGACCTGCGGTGAGAAGAAGGAAGGTGGCAAGGGTCAGCCCGGGGCGACTCCGCCCGCGACGCCGCCCTCCCGGCGCTCGCTAACTCACCGGGCGGGGGACCCGGGGACGGGGGGTGTAGACACTGAGTGAGGAGAGCGGACGGGAAGCGGAAGTGCCCTGTCTGTTTGTGTCACGTGGAGACAGAGTGGACGGGTGCCGACGAGAGCCAGAAAGATCCTTCCTGGTGGGCGGGGACATCTGCGGACCGAAACTGACAGGAAGAAGACCCACCCACCTTGAATAAGGTCCAGACCGGCTTGAGCCGGCATGTAGGGCTTTCGAAATTAAAAAGAGGGCCTGTGCCATGGATCAGCGGGTAAAAGCGCTTGCCGCCCAACCGAAGTATGTGAGTTCGATTCCTAAGACCCACGAGTTTGATACCAGAGAAAAAAGGATTCCTGTTAGTTGTCCTCTGACCTAAACACATGAGTCGGAGCATTCATGATAAGCAATACAATTTTATTCTCTTCTTTCTTTTTCGTTTTTCTTTTCATTTTTATTTATTTATTTATCTATTTATTTTATTTATTTTTTTGGTGTTTTTTTTTTTGTTGTTGTTGTTTTTTTTTTTTTTCTTTTTTTTGGAGTTGGGGACCGAACCCAGGGCCTTGTGCTTGCTAGGCAAGCGCTCTACCACTGAGCTAAATCCCCAACCCCTTTTTTGGTGTTTTGAGACAGAGTTTCTCTGCATAGTACTTGATGTCCTGGAATTCTCTGTAGACCAGGCTGGCCTGTAATACAAAGAGATCCACCTGCCTCTTCCTCTCAAATGCAGTACTGGGATCAAAGTGTGTCACCACTGCCTCCCTGTGTTTTTTAATTTTCCGTTTTCTTTTTTACTTCTATTTCTGTCTTTTTGAGACAGGGTCTCACAATATAGCTCTGGCTGTCCTGGAACTCAATACCAAGACCAGGCAGACCTCAAACCCACAGAGATCTGCCTGCATGTGCCACCCCACCTAGTGGTGATTATGTAATTTTTTTTTTTTCCTTTTCTTTTTTTCGGAGCTGGACACCGAACTCAGGGCCTTGCGCTTGCTAGGCAAGCGCTCTACCACTGAGCTAAATCCCCAACCCGATTATGTAATTTTAAAAGAAGAAATTGGGGGCTGGAGAGACGGCTCAGCGGCTAAGAGGCTAAGAGCACTGACTGCTCTTCCAGAGGTCCTGAGTTCAATTCCCAGCAACCACATGGTTGCTCACAACCATCTGTAATGAGATCTGATGCCCTCTTCTGGTGTGTCTGAGGACAGCTACAGTGTACTCACATAAATAAATAAACCTTTAAAGAAGAAAGAAGAAGAAGAAGAAGAAGAAGAAGAAGAAGAAAGGAGGAGGAGGAGGAAGGAGGAGGAGGAGGAGGAGGAGGAGGAGGAGGAGGAGGAGGAGAAGAGGGGAGGAGGAGGAAGAGGAGGAGGAGGAGGAGGAGGAGGAGGAGGAGGAGGAAGAAATTGGAAGAATAACCACTATGCATGTTGTTAGTAAATTACTTGTCAGGGGCTAGGGAGCAGATCTAGTGGTGTTTTGGCCTAGCATGCTTGAGTCTATGTTGTTCATCATCGTCGTCATCGTCACTATCTTTGCTGTTTTGAGACACGATCTCATGAAGCCTTGGCTGTTCTAGAACTTTCCATGTGGACCAAGCTTTGAGACCGATCTCAAACTCACACACCAACCTGCATCTGCCTCTCTTGTTCAGAGTGCTGGGATCAAAGGCATGGAACAGCTACTTTAAATTAAATCTTGATTTCAGGATAGCCTGGTCTCTACAAGACTTCAAAAACCAAAATCTTAGGTTCAGTTGGTAGGAGAGCTTGCCTCCTGACATCTTAGTTGGATTTCTACAACTCGAGTGGAAGGGGAGAACCTACTTCTCCAAGTAGTAATTTTTTTTTCAGAGCTGAGGACCGAACCCAGGGCCTTGCACTTGCTAGGGAAGCGCTCAACCACTGAGCTAAATCCCCAACCCTGTCCAAGTAGTATTTTTTTTTGATAAATCATATGACATGTATTTTATTTTTAAAAGACCAACAAGTTTTTTTTTTGGAACTATAATATTGTTTTTTTTTCCTCCATCTTTATTAACTTGGGTATTTCTTATTTACCAAGTAGTATTTTTATCTCCTGACCTTTACCAACAAGAATGACATGCAAGGCCCCACTTCCATAATACATCGATAAATATGATCAAAACTAATTAAAATTATGATTATAATTAATTAATAATTGATTATAATTAATTAAAATAAGGCTGGATGTGGTGGTGCACGCCTTTGATCCCAGCACTTTGGAGACAAAGGCAGTTAAGTCTCCTGTGAGAACTTTGTAAGTTCAAAGCCAGCACGGTCTACGGAGGGAGTTCCAGGACAGTAAGATTCACATAATAAGAACCTGTCTCCCATGCATCCCCTCTCCCAAAACAATTTTTGATATCTGGGCATGTAGCTCAGTGGTAAATTAGCCTAGCAGTGTTTATTAGGAGCCATAGATGATTCATACTCTTGGATCTAGCCACCCTCCATCCTATTGCCAAAGGGGTAATCTATCCTTGATTACCCCTTGATCTACCCCTTTCCTCAAGAGCAGGATCTATAAAGCCATGGTAGTTGATTCTTGGACAGACAGTATGACGTGTTAGTGTTGCTGTGCATTTCTTCTCCAGCCACTCAGGATAACCTGTACATGGTATAAACCGGGCCCTGAGCCTTTGGGCTTGCCATACCAGCTCTCTGCCTGAAATGTCCTGCCTTTTCCCTCGCCTTTGGTAGCTCTAAGGGTTTCTCATTTCTTTAGACTACCAAGCTTTGCTTGCTTACAAGTCTCTTTTTTCTCCATTATTTTTTTTTTTTTTGGTTCTTTTTTTTTCGGAGCTGGGGACCGAACCCAGGGCCTTGCGCTTCCTAGGCAAGCGCTCTACCACTGAGCTAAATCCCCAACCCTACAAGTCTCTTTTTTCAAGATAGGGTTTTGCTGTGTAGCCCTGGCTGGCCATGAATTCAGAGATCCACCCGTCTCTGCCTTCTGAGCGTTGGGATTAAAGGGGTGAGCCACCATCACCTGGTGCTTTTTCTTTTTTTTCTTTTTTTTTTTTTCTTTCTTTTTTTTTTTTTTGTAATTTAGGAATACATCAACCAATTGTTCTTTTTATTACACAGCATGAACAAACACAAAATCAAGACAAGCATTTTCTAGATCTTGCTGTCAAGCCTGTGGCATCAAAACTTGGGCAACAAGCGAGGCAGGACCAGGAGCTGAGAGACCGGCTAGGCTCATGGAGACCCTGCCTGGAGCAGAAATAAACAGGGTTAGCAACACACATTGAACTCTGGACATCAGGAGTGTGCGTACCCACACGTGTTCCTGTAAAAACAACCCCCCATCTCCAATGGCTCATTCTAATCTGTTCTGTGTGTTTATTAAAGATAACAAAATTGCCTTTATTACACATTTCTGCAAACTAGAAAATCCAAAGACCTATTCCAATTACCTTCTAAAGCAAACTACCCCAAATTCTAGTTACAATGTTTCTCAGCCCCCAGCTTGAGGCTTCTAAAGTTCACAGAATGCTTTAACTCGTTCTCCATACTTTGGGTAAATTTAAGTCCTTCACATGAATTCAAACGTCACACTTCCTACATAGTTGAAAGGTTAACAAGACGTGTTCCCCAGCACCAGGAAAAGTTTAATCTTTAAAAAACAAAAACCAGCTTTCAGGTCTGCTGCGTGGCATCATGAGCAGCAAGGATAGTGTACATAAACCGACTGTCCTAATTCTTCCGGATTTTAGCATTCTCAGACGGATCCCATCTCTGACGATGGCAGAAAGCGCAGAGACGTCTGAGTGGCTCACTCTTCCCTTCCTACTCATTTCCTTCAAGCCTTTGTTGTCTCTGCTCAATCCCAGCAAATCTTCTCATCCTTGCCCCGGCATCTCTCAGCACCACCAACAATGTGCGGACCCTTCTCTTGGGCAAGGCTTTGAACTTCCTCAAGATTCCTTCACATCTGTTCCACAGGCCTGCCCTGAATCCGGAGACTGAGGCTGTGATGACGTGCTGCCCGTTCGGCACTGGGGCCCGGGGTTAGCGTTTTCATGACCTTTACTAGTGTTTCTGGTTGTAGGACTTCTGAATCAGCGGACGCGTCCTCGTCATCTTTCATCTGAGGAGCTTCTGGGACTACAACTGGGTCGACTTTCTCTGGTGGCCCCTCCATGGCCGTGGGCAGAGGGCTCAAAAACTAGCTCCGAACCAAATTGCTTAGTGTTTGAAAAGACCTAAACCCAAGCCCCAACTAGCAGAGATGAAGTCAGCCATGCTTTTTTTTCTAATGGCCGTGTATTATGTATTCCTGTGTAGCCCAGTTGGCTGTCCTGCCCAGGCTAAGCTCAAAGGCATGGCCATTCTGCTTCAGCCTCCCCATTATTAGGATTACAGGATTATGTGATTTATCATGCTTGACTTGATGTTCTTCTTTTTTCTTCTTTTCTTTTGTTTTTTGGTTTTGAGACATGGTCTCATGATATAGCCCTAATTGGTCTAGAACTCATTACATAGATCGGGCTGGTCTGGAACCCGTATATGTGCCTGACTGCCTCCCAGTCCTTACGATTTAAAAGCATAGGCTTCATTTCACTTTTAAGTTATACTTATCTATTGACAGGTGCTCTAGCTTTCTTTAGATTTATTTATCACGACTGTTTTGCATGCATGTATGTGCGGCTACACCAGTGGAGGTCAGATGAAACAGAAGTCAGTTCTCTCCATCTACCACACGGGTTCCAGGGATTGGATTTAGGTCTTCAGGCTTAGCTTAAGGAATGCTTCCCCACAGCCATTCACAGCTGCCCTTGGTGGGAATGGCAGGGATTTTGTGTAGGATCTCCAGATGTCCAGGATTCCCATGTAGACTCTCCAGGAGTCCTCTAGGTCTAAAGTGCCAGATCAGAATTGTCGCGACATTCAGCTTTGTGGACTGAGTGATTCTCATTGATGAATTACCTGGACCATCAAGGAAGCCAATCTAACACACACGTGTGTATGTGTGTATATATTTCATATATAAAATGAATACACACGGGGCTGGAGAGGTGGCTCAGTGGTTAAGAGCACTAGCTGCTTTTCCAGAGGTCCTGAGTTCAAATCCCAGCACCCACATGATGGCTCACAGCCATCTTTAAGGCGATCTGATGCCCTCTTCTGGTGTGTCTGAAGATAGCAACAGTATCCTCATATACATAAAATAGATAAGTCTTTAAAAAAAATGAATACACACACACACACACACACACACACACACACACTCATTTCAGTTCCTCTAAAGAGTCCTGTTTAGGGGCTGGAGAGATGGCTCAGCGGTTAAGAGCATCCGACTGCTCTTCCAGAGGTCATGAGTTCAATTCCCAGCAACCACATGGTGGCTCACAACCATCTGTAAAGAGATCCGATGCCCTCTTCTGGTGTGTCTGAAGACAGCTACAGTGTACTTATATATAATAAATGAATAAATCTAAAAAAAAGAGGGTTGGGGATTTAGCTCAGTGGTAGGCCTTGCCTAGGAAGTGCAAGGCCCTGGGTTCGGTCCCCAGCTCCAAAAAAAAGAACCAAAAAAAAAAAAAAAAAAGAGTCCTGTTTAGTATAGGGCCTAATCTGCCCATCTTTTATTTTTTAAGTGTAAAGTGGTCTTTTTTTTTTTTTTTAAGATTTATTTATTTATTTATTTAATGTATACGAGTACACTGTAGCTGTCTTCAGACACACCAGAAGAGGGCATCAGATCTCATTACAGATGGTTGTGAGCCCATAAAGTGGTCTTTATTTTAATTAGATGTATTCACTTTACTTTATGTGAGTGTTTTACCCGCACGTATGTACCTGCACTATGTGCAGGGTCGGTGCTCTCAGAGGTCAGAAGAAGGCATCAGATCCCATGGAACGAAGTTACAGGTAGCTACGAACCACTGTGTGGTGCTGGCAGTTGCGTGCAGGTCCTCTGCAGAGCAGCATATACTTTTTTTTTTTTTAAAGATTTATTCATTTATTATATATAAGTACACTGTAGCTGTCTTCAGACACACCAGAAGAGGGCATCAGATCTCCTTACAGATGGTTGTGAGCCACCATGTGGTTGCTGGGAATTGAACTCAGGACCTCTGGAAGAGCAGTCGGTGCTCTTAACCGCTGAGCCATCTCTCCAGCCCCCAGCATATACTTTTAACTGCCAAGCCATCTCTCCACACCTATTCTGCCTATCTTCAAAGCTGATGCTCTTTACTGCCAGAAGAAAGGCAACAGGACACAATTGCGGGCTTTTGCAGACCTGCTTACAATATAATAAGACATGGAGACTTCTGTACAGTTTAAACCTGACTCCCCCTTACTCTATATGTTTTTTCTCAATAATTCTATGTTCATTTCCTGTCAACTGGTTGCTCGCTCCATCTCTTGACCTAAGGGTTGACTTTATTTAATCCTGCTTACAATATACAAGCAGAAAGCTCTCGGATTAAAGGCATGTGCTAAAACTGAGTCATCCCACAACTAAAAACATTTCCCAGCAAATAACACAGTGCCAGGGTTTACAGTGTGATCAACCAGCTGATTGGGGCTGGGGATTTAGCTCAGTGGTAGGCGCTTGCCTAGCAAGCGCAAGGCCCTGGGTTCTGTCCCCAGCTCAAAAAATAGAAAAGAAAAAAAAAAAAAAAAAAAAAAAAAAAAAAAAAACAGCTGACAAGATGGCCCAGCGGGGAAAGCACTCACTGCCAAGGCTAACAACCTGCGTTCAATCCCTGGCATTCACATGGCAGAAGGAGAGAACCAAGTCTCTCAATTTGTCCCCTGACCTCCACTCTCTCACACAAATTAAAAATAAGGGGCCGGGGAGATGGCTCAGCAGGTAAGAGCATCAGCTGTTCTTCTAGAGGGCCAGGGCGCATTCCCAGCACCCACATGGCAGCTCACAACTGTCTAACTCCAGTTCCAGAAGGTCTCTCTCTCTCACACACACACACACACACACACACACACACACACACACACACATATATATACATATATATATATATGTATATATATCCCCATCCCCGGTGGTGGTGGTGATGTACACCTTCAATTCCAGCACCACAGAGGCAGATGGATCTCGTTTCTTCCCTTTTTGGACACTTGGTTTCTTCCTGTGGGTAGATCTGATGCCCTGTTCTGGCTTTCATAGATTCCTGTGCACACACAGCATGTGTGAAACTCACAAGCATACACACAGATGCATGAAAATAAAACAAATATATATTTATTTTCCTTTATATATATATATATTTAAAGTAATATAAAATTTAAACATTTTGAAAACCCCTAAGTGAGGAGGGCACTGAATGTTTGGGAATGGGAGGATGAGTGAGTGAGGCTTGAGAACACCACACTGGAAACTGCCACAGCCGGCGGCGGCAGCACGGCCAGTGAGCTAAGCAGGCACCAGTCTGGTAGAAAAGTGTAACACCAGCCATCTTGGAGCAGAGAGATGGTGGATTTACTTACTTATTTAAAAACAACAAGAAAAGCTGTTTCTGTGCAGGGAGGCTACATCTACTTTTCCTTTGGCGCTGCTGAGTGAGACGGCTGGTTTTGAGGAGAGACCTGGGTTCAGCCGTGGGGTTGTGCTGCGAAAGGCAGCCTGGGCCCTGTTACTGAGAAGGAAGCTGCCTGGGTCTTGAGCCCACCTTCACTGTACTGTTTTATGTGGTACTGTATGTGTGCGCTGAGTCCTTGTCTGTCCCAGCCCTCCACCCACCCTGCCTGCTCCGCTGGGGAGTTTCGGGTTAGGTAGACTTCCCTGCAGGTCCTGTTCTAACAGGTACAAATACAGGCGCACATACATGTAACTGTTCTACAGGTGTGCAGGGCATCACACAGTCTGAGAATGTGTGTGAGTGAGGCAGTACCCACATCCTCAAATTCAAGTCATTGCAGTTCCCTTTTCCCTGACAATAAAGAGGTTTGGTGTTTTGAGGTTGCCTTTTTTAAACCAAAAAAAAAAAAAAAAAATGAAATTCATGCTACTGACAAAGCACAGGAGACACGTCAAAAAAAAAAAAAAAAGAAAGAAAGAAAGAAAGAAAGTTTGGTTTCATTTTTACTTATTCTAAGGAAGAGGAAGACAGTGACTACTGGTCGGAGCTCCTGTCCTGATCTGTTCATCAAGGCACCTTTCCTGAATTTCACAGTTAACTGATAACACAGTTCAACTGTGACTGTAGTTATGGGGGCAGAAGGGAAGAAATGAAAACTCCAGAGTTAAAGGATATAGAAAAAAAAATACAGTTCTTACAAATAAAAATGCAGATTTCGAAGACAGAAAAAAAAAAAAATCACAACCCAACCCAACCCAAAATGTAAATGCTTGAAAGTTGGCATCACAAAAGAAAAGAAAAGCTGTCTCTTGATTTGCACCCTCCAAGAGACTGTGCCAAAGAAGTTAGAAAGAGGAATGTACAATAGAAATTAGAGAGGGTGGGTGGGGTGGGGACATCCTTGTGGAGACTGGGGGTTGGGGGAAGGTATGACATGTGGAACAGTTGGGGGATGGACCAAGAGGGGAATAATATCTGGAGTGTAAAAATTAATTAATTAATTAATTAATTAATTAAAAAAAATTTCAGGTGTCGTTGGGCAGTGCTGCCACAAGGCTTCAAATTCCAGTATTTGGAAGGCAAAGGCAGGCCTGTGAGTTCAAGGCCAGCTTGGCCTACAACGATTGTTCTAGGACAGCCAATGCTACATAGACAAACACTGTCTTGAAAAACAATAAGTAAATAAATAAATAAGCTTTGCTTAGAGAAATTCCTTTTGTTTTTCTTTCTCTTAATTTCTTCCTTTTTTCCGTTCTCTCTTTTGTGGTTGAGAGACAGAGACAGAGACAGAGAGAGGCTTGCTTATGTAGCCTAAGCTAGCCCAAAATTCACTATGGAGTCCAGGTTAATCCAAACTCCAAATGCGCTCGCCTCAACCTCCTAAGTGTTAAAATTACACTTGTGTCACCAGTCTTAGCTGAATTACCTGTTCTCGCTGCAGACTGCTATGTGAGGTGACTTTGAAAGGTCATGACATTGGAGGCGAAAGAGTTCACCAAGACTAAGAAGTTGAGAGGTTATTAGACTGTATTTCGGTATGGCTGCTGCAGGTGGACAGTAGAGAGTTCACACAGTCATTCCAAGAGGCAGCACTCTGGGAGAAGTTTCCAGAAGGCCGTGGACAGTGTTTCATTAGCATGGACGCCCGGAGCAATCACAGCTAGGGTTTATGGTAATTCTTTCTGACAAGATAATAGTCCCGCTCCAAAGCGATGGCAGCCTTGTATTGTGCCCATCTGTAACAATAGCCCTGTTGTGAGTTTAGAATCCCTCAAAGCTATCAGTCTTAGAACTATCAGACTGTCCCCACGGACAGACCAGAAAATCAAAACATTAACAAGGAACAAGGATCTGTCTTCTGAGGTAGGGAGAGAATACAGGTCTTGTCATTGTTGCTGATTTAATAAAAAGTCATGGGCCAAGGACATAAAAGACGTAAGAGTTTCTTCGAAGGAAGAAGGGAGGCTTTTGCAAGAGATTGGGGTCAGATGGTAACCAGATCAAAAGTCTTCAGTGGGGGCTGGAGAGATGGCTCAGCGGTTAAGAGCACTGACTGCTCATCCAGAGGTCCTGAGTTCAATTCCCAGCAAGCACATTGTGGCTCACAACCAACTGTAATGGGATCCGATGCCCTCTTCTGGTGTGTCTGAAGACAGCTACAGTGTGCTCATATTCGTTAAATAAATAAATAAATATTAAAAAAAAAGTCTTCAGTGGGCTGCGGAGAGAGGCCTCGAGGACCAGCTAGCAGCTTCGGAGTGCTTTCCTGGAGCTCTTAGGTTCCGTGGGGCCCAATCCCCGCGAGGCCCATGGGATTCCCTCGCCGAGTCCTTCATAGACTGTCCCCGACCCTCCGCCTACCCCTGCCTGCACTGCTGGGGAGTTTCGGGTTAGGTAGACTTCCCTGCAGGTCCTGTGCTGTTAAGCCCTAGGAGCCTAAACTTTAAAGAGAAAACGATGAAGAAGTTAAAGCTTCAGGGACCAGATAGTCGCCTGCAAGAAGTGGATGGATTGGAAAAGCCCAAGTTACTTCTAGAGCAGTATCCCGCCAGGCCACACCTTGCAGCATGCATGCTTTATACACTCCATAATACATACGATGACATGGAAAATGAAGCAGCTGCAGATCTAGGATGCGGTTGTGGAGTGCTTAGCATCAGAGCTGCAGTGTTCCGAGCAAGGTTGTACGTTGGATTTGATATAGATGAAGATGCACTGGGAATATTTAATAAGAATGTGGAAGAGCTCGAGTTAACCAATGTCGGTATGATTCAGTGGGATGTGGACTTATTATCTAACAGAATGCCCAAGTTATTTGATACAATAATTACGAATCCTCCTTTGGGACCAAAAATAACAAAGGGACAGATATGGCTTTTGTGGACACTGCTTTGGGAATGGCAAGAACAGCAGCGTGTTCTTTACTCAAGCCCTCCACTAGCAAACACATTCAGAAGCAAGCTGCCGAGAGGAAAGTCCAGGTGGGAATTCCCGCAGCGCTTCAGTGTGACCGCCAGCGCTCTGCAACTTCCAGAAAAAGCAGTCCATGGACATTGGCGTGGACCTGATTCGCTTTTCTTTCTAAAAGCTTCTGAAGACAAAATGCAGCTTAAAACCTAAGGAGTGAAAACACTGCTCACTAAATAAACCACTTGTCTCCAGCACCATTCTCTCTTTTCTGATGCTTTGATGTGGGTTCTTCTCTGTCCCTTCCTCTTTTCACTGGTCCTATTACAACAAATAATTTTGCTAAACTCAGTGTAAGTACTGTTCTATTAATAATGTATTGGTATTGGTAATAGCTCCTTTAAAAACATTAGCATCTTCCCTTCAAGGAGAAAAGGCTTTCACCGGTGTAGCAACACAAACAAGGGAGATGGCACTAATTCAAGAATAGCACTTACACGGAGAGCACTACCTTACTAAATATAGGTTTTTCTCCCAAAGGGATCAGAAAAGACCACAACAGGGGTTGGGGATTTAGCTCAGTGGTAGAGCGCTTGCCTAGCAAGCGCAAGGCCCTGGGTTCGGTCCTCAGCTCCGGGGGAAAAAAAAAAAAGAAAGAAAGAAAAGAAAAGACCACGACGATGATCATCATCGTCGAATCTTGTCCTCCTTCCCTGACGCTGTCCTCTTCCCTTGGGTGCCCCAGCCTAGGCAGGTCTGTTTCCCTTTCCTTTTCCTTTACAGCTGCCAGCTGTGGTGAAAACATGACTTAGAACTTAAGTGTACTGAAAACTAAGATGAGGCAAAATAACCAATTATCCATGAAAAATGAGAATTAACATGACCTCCTTTTGGCTTCCATTCGTTTAGGGTTCTTGCTGATCATCTGTGTTTTTTTTTTTTTTTTCATTGCTCCCTTTCCCGCATGTCCTTCTAGTACTATCCGAATCACCTTTTTGTTACTTAACAGTAGGGTACCATTATTTGCACTTCTGGCCTTCTCAGGTGCTTCCTTATTCCTTAGCCTTTCTTTGAAGAGAATTATTCCCTACACATTAAAGAGAAAAATGAATGTTTCCCTCTTAAAAGAAAAGTCTTCGGTGGTGGGAAGAAGGCATCCGTGTCCAAAGAAATGATTGGTATTTCAAGAAATTACCATCTGGAGCTTGTTGGAAGAGCTAGAAATCTTCAAATGGCACTAATAGACTGTTGAAGTTTCTAGGGTGGAACAAAACTAACTCTGGGTAGGAGAAACCATGGTGACATGCCAGGGTTCAGCTGTGTGTGTGTGTGTGTGTGTGTGTGTGTGTGTGTGTGTGTGTGTGTGTGTGTATAGCTCTGGTTATACTAGAATTTGCTACTTAAACCAGCCAGGCTGGACTTGAACTCAGAGATCTGCCTTTCTCTCCCTCCTGAGTGCTGGCATTAAAGGAATGAGCTATCCCCAGCTCTGTGGGAAGGTTTTTTTTTTTTTTTTTTTTTTTTTTTTTTACTGGAAGGGGACTTTATTTGGTCCCGGGGTCACAGGTCACAGGCCAGGTATGGCCCCAGCTTTATCTGACCTTCTTCTTGGGGCGCAGGTTGTTGGTGTGGCGGCACTTCTTCTTGCGGCAGTTGACTGCACGGCGGTGCAGGCGTGCGTAGCACTTGCGGCAGATCATCTTGTCACAGTTGTACTTCTGGGCGAGCTGACGAAGGGACGGCTCGATGATGCGACCGCGAGGGCGCAGCACCAGGTGCAAGGTGGACTCTTTCTGGATGTTGTAGTCGGACAGGGTGTGGCCATCTTCCAGCTGTTTGCCGGCAAAGATCAGTCTCCGCTGGTCAGGGGGGATGCCTTCCTTGTCTTGGATCTTGGCCTTGACATTCTCGATGGTGTCACTGGGCTCGACCTCAAGAGTGATGGTCTTGCCCGTCAGGGTCTTCACGAAGATCTGCATGTTGGCGTCTGCTCGTTGTGGGAAAGTTTTTTTTTTTTTTTAAGATTTATTCATTTATTATATATAAGTACACTGTAGCTGTCTTCAGATACACCAGAAGAGGGCATCGGATCAGGTGCTCTTAACCACTGAGCCATCTCTCCAGCCCTTTGGGAAAGTTTTTTTGTTGTTGTTGTGTTTTTTTGTTTTTGTTTTTGTTTTTGTTTTTTTCTTTTTCGGAGCTGGGGACCGAACCCAGGGCCTTGCGTTTGCTAGGCAAGCGCTCTACCACTGAGCTAAATCCCCAACCCCCTGTGGGAAAGTTTTAAGACAGACCAAATCCTTCCTGTTAATGGATGTGATTATGAAAAGATGGAGTCCGGCTGGAGAGATGGCTCAGTGGTTAAGAGCTCTGACTGCTCTTCCAGAGGTCCTGAGTTCAAATCCCAGCAACCACATGGTGGCTCACAACCATCTATAATGGGATCTGATGCCCTCTTCTGGTGTGTCTGAAGACAGCTACAGTGTACTCATGTACATTAAATAAATAATATTTAAAAAAAGAAAAGAAAAGATGGAGTCAGGCTTAGGGCTGTCACTGGTGCTGTGACAGATTTGCTATGGTTTGTCCTAGTGTCCTAGTGGTATAATGTACTGAGGGGTGGAAGAGTCTAGTCTAACAGGAACGGAACCTAGTGTAAAAGACTTTGATGGCCCGAGGCTGAGGTTGTTCCTAGACCAAGGAGTCTGCTTGGTATCCTAAAAGTGAAGGGGGCAGAGGGGACAGTACTATTGAGTCTTGAAAGGTGTTTTTATGGGAGATTCTAAAACACTTGTGTGTACATCCATGTGCATGTGTGTGTGCATGTAAGTGTATGCTTGATAGGGGTATGTGTTCACGTCCACATGAAGGTGTGCATGCATGTATGTGGATGTAGATATTTGTGTGGATGTGTGAGGGGAGGACATGTGAAGGCTAGCAGTCAACCTTGTCTCAGGAAGCAGGGTATCTCAATGGTCTGAAGCTGACTAATTAAGCCTTGTCACTAATTGAGCTCCAGGGATCCACCTGTCTTTGCCTCCTTAGTGTCTGGATTACAAGCATGAGACACCATGCCTGGCATTGTATTTTTTAAAAATACAATTATTTATTTTATGTATATGACACACTGTATTTCTCTTCAGACACACTATTACAGATGGTTTTGAGCCCCCATGTGGTTGCTGAGAATTGAACTCAGGTCCTCTGGAAGAGCGGTCAGTGCTCTTAACCACTGAGCCATCTCTCCAGCCCTGTTTTATTTTATTCTTAGACGTATTTATTTTTATTTTATGTATATGGGTGCTTTGCCTGTGTGTCTGTCTGTGAACCACTGAGTGTCTGGTTCCCATGGGGACAAGTTGTATCCTTGGGACTAGAGTTACAGATGGCTGTGAGTCACCATATAGTTGCTTTGTTCTTTGGAAGAGTCTATCATGCTTAACTGCTGAGCCATCTCTCTGGCCCCTACTTAATTTTTCAAAGTTAGCTGGAGAGATCGCTGTGGGTACCGAGAACCAAACTCTTGTCTATTTGGTGTGAGCCTAGCCTTTAGCCTCTGAACCATCTCTCCAGCCTTATATATACAATGATTATGTATACAATGGTCTGTCTGCCTGTATGCCAGAAGAGGGCACCAGATCTCATTATAGATGGTTATGAACCACCGTGTGGTAGCTGGGAATTGAACTCACAGCCTCTGAAAGACCAGTTTAACCTCTGAGCCGTCTCTCCAGCACCCTGATTTGCTTTTTATTTTTTTGTGTATGGGTGGTTTTGCTGTTGTTTGTTTTGAGACAGGGTCTCTCTCTACATAGCCCTGGAACTCATTTTGTTTACCAGGCTGACCTTGAACTCACAAACTCATAGAATTCTTCCTGCCTCTGTCTTTTAAAGACATGAACCACCACACACAGCTTAATTTATTTTTATTTTACTAGCATGGGTGTTTTGCTTGAGTGCGTGCATTGCCTGTAAGGCCAGAGCTGGTGATAGATTCCCTGGAATGGAGTTAGAGAAGGATGTTAGCCGCCACATTGGCAAGAGCTCTTAGCTGCTGAGCCATTTCTCCAACTCTATTTTATTTTATTTTATATTATATTTATTTATTTTGGCATTTGCTAAGATCTTTATTGCATTTACTGAGACTATCACACTTTCTCATGGAAATTCTCCAAACTTCATTAGAAGTGGTAGTGGTATTGTGAGTCTTTACTCCCTACTCTCAGGCTGCAGAGGCAGGTGGATCTCTGAGTTTGAGGCCAGCCTGGTCTACACAGCAAGTTCCAGGACAGCCAGGGCGACATAGAAACCCTATCTCAGGAAAACAAAGACAAACAAACAAAAACCCAACCAACCAAACAAATGGTTTGGGCTGTCTATATATTAAACTTCATATTATTTAAAAATTAATTATACTGGGCCAGGCATGGTCACACCTGATGTAATCTTAGCATTTGAGAAGCAGAGGAAGGTACAAGTCTGTGAGTTTGAGAGCAGCCTCCCATTCCAGGACAGCCAGGACTATGTAAAAACAACCTGTATCAAAAAGTCAAAAATAAGATAATAACATATAAATCAATTATAAATTATGCTTTTTAAAAAAGAAACAGAATTTCTCCAAAACTAGGAAATTACTAAATGCTGGTCAGCCAAGCATGATCCTTATACTACTTACTGCCTATGGGGTGGGTGGGCTCCCTCTGCAGGAGAGAGAGTGCGCGCGTGTGGAACACAGCATGCATTTGGAATATTTAGTTTAGCTGACTAAAGAATTAGAAGTTTCAGGGTTGGGGATTTAGCTCAGTGGTAGAGCGCTTGCCTAGGAAGCGCAAGGCCCTGGGTTCAGTCCCCAGCTCCGAAAAAAAAAAGAACCAAAAAAAAAAAAAAAAAAAAAAAAAAAAAGAAGTTTCAAAATAGTTTTAGAAGAACTTTAGAATAATTAGAAGTTGTAAAATATTTTTTTCCAGATAAACATTAGGGTAAAAAGATCTGGAGAAATGGCTCAGTAGTTAAGAGCATTAGCTGCTCTTCCAGAGGACCATGGTTCAATTCCCAGCACTCACATGGTTTAAATTTTCAATTTTTTAAAAGATTTATTTATTTATTTATTTCATGTATGTGGGTACACTGTCACTGTCTTCAGACACACCAGAAGAGGGCATCAGATCTCATTACAGATGGTTGTGAGTTACCATATGGTTGCTGGGAATTGAACTCAGGACCTCTGGAAGAGCAGTCAGTGCTCTTAACCACTGAGCCATCTCTCCAGCCCTCATTTTTTTTTTTTTATTTATTGTGACTTGTCAAGCAACTATCTGTATCCCTACTCTCTTATGCAAGGTTCAACCTTTCTTTGGAGATAAAAGTTCTTTAAAGTTCTGTGGTGATTAAAATGCCTTTCATGCAACAAGACCCAGCTGTTTGGTTTGGTTTTATATTGCTTTGTATATAGAAAAAAAGCCGGGGTTGGGGATTTAGCTCAGTGGTAGAGCGCTTGCCTAGGAAGTGCAAGGCCCTGGGTTCGGTTCCCAGCTCCGAAAAAAAGAACCAAAAAAAAAAAGCCATCTATTGAGATAGGAGCTGTAGAAGGAAGGACAGAGTAAGAAAGGGTTGAAGAAGGTGGGGAAATGTCAAGTCTTTTCTGAAGGGAAGTGGAAACAGAATATTAAAGAAAACCAGTGTCTGAAATGTGGGAGAACTCAGGACTGGGAATTGCTCAGGACCACATGTAACTCTAGTCCCAGAGTGTCCACTGCCCTCTTCTGGCCTTCTCTGGAACCAAGCAACTATATGCACACAGGCATAGAGGCAGTCAAAATATCCATATACTAAATGAATAAATAATTAAAAAATAAAAACATCAATAACAACAAAACTCCAGCATTTCTGTGTAGCTCTGATTGTCCTGGAATTTGCTCTGTAGACTAGGCTGGCCTCAAAACTCAAAGATCCACCTGCTTCTGCCTTCCAACTGCTGGTATTAAAGGCGTTCACCATCACTGCCTGGCCAGTCTTCCATTATTTGACTGTCATATTTAATGACTACATCAGAAGCCATTGTTAGACAGTTTTGTAGTTTAATCACTAACTCCCCAGCCTTCCTTCCATATCTGAAGCAGTCCCATATCCCATACCCAGGGTTAAAACAGAAACACATTCCCATAACATAACTGTGTATTTAAGGAAACCAGAATTCTCACTACATTCCCCCTTCTGTTTTATGCCATTGATTGTATTGTGTTTAGTGAGAAATTGTGAACACTGACATTATCAATGAACCCAATGCTTTTGCATCAGTAGCTTTTTTCTATAACCTGGTGACTCTCAGCTGCTCTTGTCTGAAAGGGCCCATATTGTTTTGCTGGGGAGTCTCAAGCTAGGCCCGCAAAGCCATTTCCTGATGGCAGAATTTACCTTGTATGCCCCCTTGGACCTACACTCATTAGTCCGGTGGTATCGCTTGCCTCCTCGATGCTAGCACAGCCATGTTCTCGCTGCCCGATGTACATCCCAGGGACCCATTGTTCAGGTCTCCCTGCTGTGAGTACCTTATATCTCACAGTTAATGCACCAGCATTTCAATATCTGAGACTTCCAGCTATAGCTTGTCCTATGATGCTGGCATGAAGCTCCTGAGAGCCAATATCAATCTCGTCCCTTGTCTACTCATCCATTGGCACTGCCCAAGCCTTTAGCCATCTAATAACTCTTTTACATTTGGTATTTGCGTTATCAAACACCAATGTCTCATCAATACTTAATAATCAATATCTCTATTAATTTTTCACATCAGGGTCTGAGATGGTTTTGGTTACAGCTGAAACCAATCCTTGCAAGAAACCTGTGAAAGCTTCCCCAGGGCTTTGCAGAACCTTATTGAACCAGGTGGACATTTTCCCAGGTTCCTCAACTTCATCCCAAGTCCTTAAAGCTGTCAAGCAACATCGTTCTATAGCAGCGGCATCAAACTGAACCTGGTCTCTAGGTCAGAATTCTGTCCTTCACCTAGCAATTAGCTTTAGTGATATTCAATCCTCTTGCTCTATTTGTGGTGTTCAATATTCTTGGCTTCCCCCCTCCGCCAAGTTAACCATTGTAACTGCTGACCAATCTCCAGCACAGCTATCACCAATTCCTTCCAATATCGGGGAATAATTCTATTTTGGATAGCCCACTACTTAATATTCATTTTATATAAGGGGAACAAATTCCATAGGAAATAATAGCTTCTTCAAAGTCCCTCAGATCTATCACTTCTACAGAACATCACATTATCTCACTATGAGCAGCACATTAGCAGTCCTATGCTGTACAGTGTACTGGGGAAACTGATGGTGACTTTGCAATACCAGACCCCTCCTCTGGCAGCACACTTGACGCAAGATTAACCCTTTCTCTCAAATCAGGCTGGAAGCTCCCACTCTCAGTCACCAGATCTGGACCTTTTATTTCTACCTTTTCTGGCACTACTCACTGCCCAAGTGCTTCTACCTATAATCTCTCCAGTTGCATGGACAATTCTGTAACCCTTTCAGAAATGAGAGTATAGAGTGACCCTTCTGGTTTCCCATTTCGTCCATTTTTTTTTTTTAGATTCCTTCATTTCCATTCACAACTTTCAAACTGCTCAGCCACTCTCCTAACCTTTTTTGAGAAAAAACATAGGAGGAGAAAGAGGAAAAAAAAAAAGAAGAAGAAGAAGAATGAAGAAGAGGAAGGAGGATGAGAAGAAGAAGAGAGGAAGAGGAAGAAGAAATAAAAAAAAAAAACCCTCTGGGAACAAAGCAGTGGGGGAGGGGAAATCACCTTTCCCATTCTGCCTAGCCCTACATCTGGCACCACTTATAATCATAACTGTACTTTTTGGCTACCATGGGTTATTTTATCTGCCACCCTTATTCCACCCCAATCCCTTCCAGCCCCGCCAACACTAGGTAGGCAAGAAAGGTTATAGGGAAAAGGAGGCATAGGTCTCTTTAGACTGCTTCCTGCTGATTAGGGGCATCAAGTTCCTTGGGGCAAGTCCAATCTTCAGGACATGGCCAACCAGCAGCAGCAATCATCAGCAACAACAGTAGGAAGCAGCAGCAGGGGGGTCAGCAGGGGGAGCATCAGGGGGAGCATCAGGGGCAGCAGCATGGGGAGGGCAGCAGGGGCAGCTGCAGGGGCAGCAGCAGCAGGGGCAGCAGCAGGGGGAGGAGCAGCCCCTGCAGCCTCTAGGGCTCTGGCATTTATGCCCTATCAAAAGTCCCCAGGATCTTCACCTGGCAGAATCATGCCCTGCCAGAGAATGGGAAAAATCATAGCTGATATGGACAGTCTGAAGCAGCCCCTCTCCCACACCTGGGATTAAAACAAATACACATTCCTATAACATAACTGTGTTTTTAAAGAAACCAAAATTCTCAGTACACTCCGTATATAACTCATAACAGGTCAAGTTTTTCTTAATTAACGGTGAAGCCAACATAGTCAGCTGGGAATGGATGCTCTTTCTAATTAAAGACGCTGGAGCTATTTCCTCATTCTTCTGAAATGTTCACAGAGAAGCTGAGGCAAAGCCTGAGAGAGAAAACAGGCAAACTGAACCATGTGAGTCCTGCTTGCAGAAGCGTGTGCACTGGAACCTGCATGGGCTGCTTGCTGGTGTTTTAGATGAGTCCCACACTGTCACCCACATGCATGGTGCTGAGGGCACTTGATAAGAGTCCTGCCCAGGTTTGTAAATACCTTCTCATATGCAGTGCTAGATTTAGTGTGTGTTGTTTAAAGATGAACAATGATACTTTCTTTCTTTTTTCTTTTTTTCTTTTCTTTCTTTCTTTCTTTTTTGAGACAAGGTTTTTCTGTGTAGCTCTGCTGTCCTGGAGATCTCTCTCTCTCTCTCTCTCTCTCTCTCTCTCTCTCTCTCTCTCTCTCTCTCTCTCTCTCTCTCCCTCTCCCTCTCGACCAGGCTGACCTTCAACTCAGAGATCCACCTGCTTGCTTCTGCCTCCCAAACGCTGTGATTAAGGGGGTGCACCACCAATGAGAATTACAAAAGAGACAAAGAAAACCTGAACAAGTTACTAATTCCGTGACAAGGTCTCACCGGGTAGCCCTACTTGGCCTGGAACTTTATGTAGCCCAGGTTGCTCCCCAATTCACAGAGACCCTCCTGCCTCTGCCTCTAGAGTGCTGAGATTAAAGTGTGTGTATATCTGGCTTCAGGGGTGGATTTAATGTTTTTCCTAGGATTTCTTATTAATTTATTGAGCACTTGGGTAATAATAGCTTTGTCTCCAAACAGTCAAACACAAAAGCAACCCAGTGTGGTGGCACACAGCTTTAATCTCAGCACTCAGGAAGTGGAGGCAGGAGTTTTAAGCCAAATGGCTCTACATAGGGAGTTTTGGGGTAGAAAGGGCTACAAGGTAAGTCTCTATCTGCAACAAACAAACACAACACAAAAGTGTGTATATTCGGTACCCAGCTCCGAAAAAAGGAAAAAAAAATGAAAAAGAAAAAAGAAAAAAAAGTATGTATATTGCTTTGAAAAACAGGCAAACCTTTGATCTTAGCCAAAAGGCTAAGAAGTGATGAAAATCATATATGCAATTAAACAGAAT
Organism: Rattus rattus; assembly: GCF_011064425.1. Classification (NCBI taxonomy): domain Eukaryota; kingdom Metazoa; phylum Chordata; class Mammalia; order Rodentia; family Muridae; genus Rattus; species Rattus rattus. The sequence goes on from NC_046155.1 coordinate 9,092,661, forward strand.
CATGAAACTAAAAATTTAATGATTTCAGATTCCCTTTAATGTTAATACAATGGAAAACAATTACACAAATGTGTGGGAGTCAGTAACGAACAGAACCACTAACTTGTGTAGACAGAAGCCTGGGCCTCTGCCTCTCCCAGTCCATGCTGACTTTAATCCTCAGCTTCCGTAGACGCAGCTGCACTCTGAGCAGGCTCATGCTTACGACAAAACAAAGGTAGCAGAAGGACATGGCTCCCAGCACATCTACCCTGCAGAAGCTTATTCTTAGCATATATGCGGAAGCCACCCACGGTTGCAGAGTCCTTTTGAGTATAACAGGTGTTGGCAGAACCCAGCCAGCAGGCCAAACCTGGTCTGCCACTTGCCATGAGGGGCCTATGAGCTATGAGCAGTTTACATTTTTAAATAGCTACATTTCAAATTAATTTTTATTTTATGTGTATGACTGTTTTGTGTATGTATGTGTATGTGTATGTATGTATGTATGTATGTATGTATGTATGTACATATGTATGCATGTGAGTGCCTGATGCTGACAGAGGTCAGAAGTAGACAGTAAACATTGAATGTCCTGGAAATGGAATTACAGATGGTTGTGAGCTGCTATGTGGATGCTGGGAATAAAATTCTGCTCCTCTGGAAAAGTAGCCAGAGCTCTTAACTGCCGAACAATCTTTCTATCCCGCCCCTCTTTTTGTTGTTTTTGCTTTTGTTTTGTTTTGTTTTTTTGAGACAGAGTCTTACTGTATTATCTGGGTTGGCCTGGGATTTTTCTAGGTAGATCAGGCTGCTTTGGAAACTCAGAGAGATCTGCCTGCCTCTGCTTCCAGGTTGCTGGAAATTAAAATTGTAAACCACACAGGAAAAGCTTGTGGTAAAGTATTTCAATGGGATGTAAAGCCAGGCCTTTTTTTCCTCCCTGAAAACTTACTAATTTTTGAGGTATCTGCAGAAGTCAGAGGAGCGTGTTGGACCTCCTGGAACTGTCGTGAGATGCTGTATTTGGACCCAAACTCCTGTCCTCTTGAAGAGGAAGAATCTCATCTCTACCATGCGTCACACTGTCAAAACAAGGTCCAAGAATGCGAGAATTCTGAATGCTTGTGAGAGAAACTAAAAACAAACCAAACCCAAGAGTCTTGTGGCCTGTCTGTTCAGAACACAGACTCTGCTCTTGGATTTGGTTTTGTGTTCCTCCCAGGTGTAGCAGGCAGCAGTGTGCTTACTTCAGACGACTCATTATTACTCGTTATTGCTGGCTGGTGCTACTTAATGCAGTGTTTGGTCTCCGTGGAAACACACGTTAGTCCTACGTGTGGCTCCTCCTTGTGGTTGTTTACGGCTTGAACGCACGAGAACTTTGATTTTTCCTAACTCTCAGTGTACATTGGCTGATGCGCTGAATAAACTTGGCCACTGCTAAAAAAAAAAATAAAAAAAAAAAATTGTAAACCACCATGCCAGGCCTTACATAGCTCCATTTTAACTGGCTATATATAAGTACATATATAATGTCTGTAATTTTATCCCCTCAAGGCCATAAAGCTTAATCATTTTCATCTGACCTCCAAGGAATAATTGTTACTTTTCTAATCCCCAACAGGGAAGGAACATAGTGACTATTTAGTTAGGGACCGAAGCAGATGTCGGTTCTGAGACTAACTGCCCGGGCTTATGCTCTGGCTTGGCTGTGTCTCTGGTGCCAGGTGGCAGCAAGCCCCGTACTCCTCCTGGGAGCGGGTTGGGCTCTCCAGATGAGGCTGGACTGCACCAGAGTTGTTTGTAGTTGATGGGACACTCCTCAGAGAGCGTCTGAATTTTGGGCAGTACTGGTACCTTGACGTCGTCGGGGGCAACCCCACCGGTCACGAAGACAGAAATGCCAGACCAGGGCTGCACAGCTGAGCAGAGCTAGGACTGTGCCTACTCCCACGGCTGCGTGGACCAGGGTAACAGGCTTAGGCGGCATGATAAACTTGCGACAGGGCCCAAGGGAAGGGCCAGTCCAGTTCTCAGGACCCTCAACATCTGCCCCAGGAACATTGCTCTTACCAGCGTCATTAGCAGCCACTACACAAAGGACATAAGCAACCCCAGGCTTCAGTCCTTTCACCTCTGCTCTTCGAACTGTAGCATTGAGAGAGGCACTCTGCTGCGGAGCCCCGTTGCTTTCCCAAAGCAGAAGCCAGTAGTGGCTGACTGGAGAGAAGGGAGCACACCAGTGAGCCACTGCGTAGCCTTCTTCAGCCACTGTTTGCACTTCTACCAGGCGAGGAGGCTCTGGCTGCTGGTCTTCCCTGGAGAGCCCTGGGCACAGGCAGGCTACTGACCCAACCTTCTGCAGCTCCTTGCAGGGCACCTGCAGGTGGCGGCAACGGTCATAGTTGCAACGGACAGCTAAGGAAGGTGTAGTTCCTGTCACATCATCTTCTTCCCCTTCCTGGTAGTCTTCCATGGTCACTATCTGAGCTTGGGAAACCAAGGAGGTGGTCATGGCCACCAGCCACAGAAGAGAAAGAGAGCCCAACATGGAATCTGGAAGGGAAGGAGTGAGTGGGTAAATGCTCAGCCTTGCCTTCCAGGACAAGACCTGTGTGGAAAACACGACATAGGATCAAGTTGGGCAAAAGAAAGAGGCGGGCTGAGACATACAGTCACTGTCAATTGGCTTCTGAAGCCAGTGTTCTAGGGCTTTTTGTTTGTTTTGTTTTAGGCTTGTCTAAGGCTGCCCTTCAACTCCTCCTGTCCACACCTCCAAATCATTAGCATTATTAGTGCGCGTCACAAATGACTGTTTCATTTGGGATAAAAATAATGAAGTACAGCCCCCCAGGAGAGACAGCTGTTTGGGAAGCACCATGCAAAGTGCCTGAAGCAGGCATCATATGGGTAAACAAAAGTGCTGGGGAAAGAGGAAGAGGAAAGGAATCATTTAGTTCAGGGAGGAAAGTCGAGTCTGCGGCCACCCTAGACCAATGACCAAGCTAGGGCTATGCTTAGTGAGATTCACAGAACTCCAGAGAGAAGACAGGAGATAGAAGGACGAAAGGGTTAGTGGAGGACACTGGAGTCCTCACTCCCAACCTACATTTGTACAAATCCTGTCGAAGCAATTCAGACTTCACTTTGTGCATCCACCCTCTTCCCAGGACCCACAGCAGCCTCTCACCAGTGGGTAGGCCTCGACACAGTGAGTCTGCCTCCAGACATCCGTGGCTATCAGGCGGAGAGATCCCTGTCACAGGGCACTGTCAGGTTGTATCTTCAATTCTATTTTGGTTGAGAACTTTTATACTCAACTCTGATGTCACCACCTAGCAGCCCCTGTGTGCCAAGAAGAGGGCTGGTTCCTTCAGAGGGACTGAGTCACGGGGCCAGGCATAGGGGAAGCCACATGCAGCGGTTTCAGCTGGAGGCCAGGATGCCTGGGTTCTGACAGAGGAATAAAATGTGGAAAGCAGCCAGGAACTGAGAATCCAAAGGCTGCAGTCATGTGAAGGGATGGGGAGAGGAGGATTATCGGAGGAGGGAGGGCACCTGGCTGATATTAGACAGGAAAACATCTGTGGATGGCTTGGGGCCTAAATCACAAAAAGCTGTTTTGGTAAAAATCCTACCACATTCATGGCAGTCATTTCCTGTCTTCTGCCTCCCAATGGACAGAGAAGGGAGGGCGGTAAAGTTCAGAGTGATGCTCTTCAGACCCGCCCTACCCTAGCCCTCTCCCCTGAGGGAGATGAGAATCACATGGTAGAGCAGAATGCCTCATACTGGCCAGGACAGGGTTTCCTCCCTAGGTTATGGATGGAAAGAGCTACAGTGAAAGTGTTGGTGCACGCCTGAGTGTCTCAGCACCAGAGGCTGAGGCAGGACCACTAGGGAACAGCCTGCGTTACACAGCGAGACCCTGGCCCAGAAAAGAAGCCCAAGTCCTACCAGCTGGGGTGGGATGGTACAAGCTTATAATTCAGTACTTGGGATCTGTGGCAGGAGAGTTGCTAAGTATTTGAGGCCAGCCTCTAAGAGTGTTTAAAACTTAAAAAAAAAAAAAAAAAAAAAAAAAGGAAGGAAAAAGTAATTGTCTAACTCAAGCTTGAATACTTGGACTCAAAGGGCATTCCTGTCTTAGCTGAGTAGCAGGATCATAGGTGCTCAGTGCCTTAGTACAAGAGATCGGGGACATTAGATCATAGCCTAAATAATTTGTGTCAATCTTAAATCTCCATGTAACCTATAATGCTCTTATACTATCCTTTTAAAGAAAGCAATACGGGGCTGGAGATGGCTCAGTATGTAAGAGCACTGGCTGGTAATCCAGGAAGATGTAATTTCAATTCTTAGCACTACGTGGTGGCCGTGGTAGCTGGTCTTACGTCAAGTTGACACACAAATTAGATCTCTAAAAGGAAGGAGCCTTGAGAAAATGCCCCGTAACATCTGGCTGTAAGGCATTTTCTTAATTAGCTATTGATGGTGGAGGGCTCAGCCCATTGTGGGCTGATCTTCTTTGGTCTTTTAAGAAAGCAGGCTGAGCAAGCCAGGTGGAGCAGGCCAGCTCCCCTCCAAGACCTCTGCGTCAGCTCCTGCCTCCAGGTTTCTGGCCTGTTTGAGTTCTTGTCCTAATTTCCTTTGATGAACAGCAATATGGAAGCCTAAGCCAAATAAACCCTTTCCTCCTCAACTTGCTCTTTGGTCATGGTGCTTCCTCACAGCCACATCAGCCTAACTAAGACGGTGGCTCGCTCACAGCCATGTATTTGCGGTTCCAGTGGGATCCGAGGCCCTCTTCCGGCCTCCAGTGATACCCAAACTCACATGCACATCCCTTTAAAAAGGGACCACACTGGGGGCTGAGAGATGTCTGAGTAGTTAGGAGCGCCTGTTGGCGGTTCTTGCAGAGGGTGAGGTTTAGATCCCAGCACTCATGTGGGGAGGCTCACAGCCACCTGTAACTCCAGTTCCAGGGTCCGACACCCTCCTCTGTTTCTGAGAGACAGCAACACACATGTCCATACATACAGAGAAGTGCACACATACACATAAATAACCAATAATAAAAACTGGTACCCAAGGCCGGAATGATGGCCCAGTGGTTAAGAGAGCTTCCTGGTCTTACAGCAGATATAGGTTCAGTTCCCAGCACCAATATGGTAGCCCACATCTGTCTGTTAAGTCCAGCAGCAGGGGATCTGCCGTCTTCTGACCGTATGTATGAGCTTCTGCACACGTGTGGTGTATAGACTTATGAAGGTTCATACAGAGATACGAATCTTCCATGACAGTTTGACTCTGCAGAACCCGTATGGTGGTGGAAGGAGAGAACTGACTCTGAAACTTGTCCTCTGATGTCCATACTAGCAGCTGACACAAAATAGTTTATTAAGGGAACAAGGGAAGAGGTGCCCTATGGGAAAGTGCTGGAATGTGAAGACTCCACCCTTTTGTTCAGGAACTGGAGCAGGTCTGGCGTTGCCTGAGGCTGCCCAGAGTCTCAGGGGTGAGGGCAGAGGTTGAGGCCTCGGTCAGCAAAGCAGCGTCTTCCCAGGAGCCTGAAGGGGAACCAGGAAAGTGTCAAACAAAATGGCAAATGAGACAGGTTAAGAGGGATGGGATGGCGTCCCCACCACACATCACCCCAGTACACCGTGCCCTCACCGTCACTAGCCTCTGGCTCCTGCTCCCCTTCTCCATTCAGGGGCTGCTTCTCTGGTTTCTCTTCCTCAGACAGCTGACCCTCTTCAGCCAAAAGAGGAACAACAGAGGTGCGACAAAAGGTGAGACCTGGGATGGCTGGGTCTGAGACTGAAGGGGAGTGTGGGGGATGAGGATGGTGGAAGAGGAATGAAGGAAACATACCTGTCCCTGAGGGATCCTCAGGGCTCTCGCCATCCTCTGTCACATCTGACTGCTGGGTAGACGCCTGACCTTCAGGTCCCACAAACAGAGGACAGCTAGGGTCAGTGGTTAGCCTTGTCTTGCAGTGCCAACTCCACCTCCTCCAACCTCTCCTTGCACCCTCAGTTCCAGTGTACAACATGCTTTATACTGGAGCAGGCAGACCCTCAATGATACTGTCAACCAACCGCTTTACCTGGCTGATGGCGAGAGATCCGACGCTGGGCCCCGTGTCCTGAATTATCCCTTTGTCGGATATTAACCTGTGGAGCAGTAACCACCGAGCAGTGATGCCTGACTCCCCTCTGTAGTAATCACACCCTATCCCTAACATGCCCCTGATCACCAAGGTAAGAAAACGGGCGCTTTGCCCCTTGAGACCTGCAGGGAGAAGCGGTGTCGGGGCCAGACAGCACCCCACACCCACTGCATATAGCTGAAGAGCGCGATGACACTGAGGAATGTGAAGTTGCTGGCCACACCCACGAAGGCACAGGTCATGGGGAAGTTGTATAGCAGGTACCTGGGGTGAGAAATAGGGTCGGGAATGGAGGGAACAGCAGTTACTAGATAGCACTGGCCTCCATCACTCCAGAAACATTTGTGGGACAGCTTGAGTGAGTGCGGCTGGAGTTGTCCTCTGCCACTGTGGTACCCACTCCCCAGCCCAGGTTCCAGACCACCCTGCACCAGGTTCTAATAAAGGCCAAGGGTTTCAGGCAGTCTCAGAATCACAAGGCCACGGCACTACAATGGCTTCAACTGTAACTTCTCTGTTCACTCCAACACTTTCTGAGCCAGTGGAACAAGGCAGTGGGTGACATGGAGATTTTATTGGGGCAGAGTATGTGTGTGGATCTCACTATGCTGCCTGAGTACCAGGGTCTAGACACAGGGCACTGCACCTGGCTCACCTGATACTTTTTCCCTCTTTTCATTATTTATGTTGAAAATCTTTCTTTACAGCTCAAGGTTTCTTGCCTTAGGCCCAGTCAGCACTGGAATGAAAGGGTCTGTCTTCTCATATGGAATATTAAAAAAGTGCCTGTTATGGGCTGGAGAGATGGCTCAGTGGTTAAGAGCACTGACTGCTCTCCCAGAGGTCCTGAGTTCAATTCCCAGCAACCACATGGTGGCTTACAACCATCTGTAATGGGATCTGATGCCCTCTTCTGGTGTGTGTGAAGACAGCTATAGTGTATTCATATGCATAAAATAATATTTTTTTTCCGGAGCTGAGGATGAAACCCAGGGCCTTGCACTTGCTAGGCAAGCACTCTACCACTGAGCTAAATCCCCAACTCCATAAAATAAATCTTATTGGGGCTGGGGACTTAGCTCAGTGGTAGAGCGCTACCTAGGAAGCGCAAGGCCCTGGGTTCGATCCCCAACTCAAAAAAAAGAACCAAAAAAAAAAAAAAAAAAAAAAAAAATCTTATTTTAAAAAACAGTGCCTGTTAAAATTTTATGTGTCTGAGTATTTGCCTGAATGTATGCGCATATATCACATAGATGCCCAGCGTCTCCAAAGATAGGAAGAACGCATAGGAGCCCCTGTGACTTGCCTTTTGAGTGCTTTTAACCCCTGAGCCATCTCTCCAGCCCCTCTCACATGGGACTTCTTTTTAAAATGTATTATATTTATATGAGTACAGTGTGTAGCTGTTGTCAGACACACCAGAAGAGAGCATCAGCCCCATTACGGATGGTTGTGAGCCACCATGTGGTTGCTGGGAATTGAACTCAGGACCTCTGGAAGAGCAGTCAGTGCTCTTAACTACTGAGCCGCCTTTCCAGCCCTCACATGGGGTTCTTCTTCTTTTTTTTTTTTTTTTCGGAGCTGGGGACGAACCCAGGGCCTTGCGCTTGCTGAGGCAAGTGCTCTACCACTGAGTTTCATCCCAACCCCCTCACATGGGGTTCTTAAGAAGCTCTCTTGAAAGCTGATAAGCATAGTGAAGCCAGGGGTAAGAACCTCTGGCCTTGGTAAAACATGATGTGACTGTTACTGGTCACCTCTGCCTGGTACTCTCTCTTCATTTGAGGGCAGGTCACAGGAAAGCTGTCAGGGTTTCCTTCCGTGGCTTTTTACCTGAGTCCAGTGAAGTGGGCATGGATGCGGAGGTAAGCTCCATACATCTGGACGCGCTTGCTGTGGACTTCGATAATTGCCCCAGTTGTTGGTACATACTGCAAGGAGACGGGTGACAGCACAGTCAGTCCGAGGTCCACCCCAGTCTTTGTGGCTCTTGCAGTTGACGGCCCATGGGCTCCCTCAGGTACGAGCTTAGGCCAACTGACGAGTTGTCCCCTACCTCTGTCAGCCCGCTTACCGAATTCTCCCTATAGTCAGAGTAGAGTTCTACTTCCAGGAGCTGCTTCTGTTCTGCAAAGCCAAACAGCAGCAGGCTGGAGAACACCAGCGTGTCGAGCATCTGCAGCAGCTGAGAGCGGTAATGAAGCATCACCTGACAGGGCCAAGAGGACAGGTTGGGGACAGGGGCTCTCTCCATGCTTGAGCAATGAGCTCATTCCAGGCTTCTGGCTCCTTCACTTTCCCTCTCTCTCTCCCAGTCACCACCTACCACCCTTCCATCTGTCCCAGGAACCGCTCATCTCCTAAGTCTAACGCAGTGAAAGCTCCCTGTCTAGAACTGCAGTCTGTTCACATGCAGTCTGCTCTCTGGGTTGGATCGGTGTCCCAACATACCACACCCAAAGCTTCCCTCAGACGGAGCAGCTCTGGTGACAGGGTAACAGTGGGGACAAGGGTTGAATAAGCTTTCACTACATGCTAATAAGAACCCTGCATTTCTTCCTAGCCTTGCTAGGAGGAAGTTACTCTAAAACTCTAGCAATAAGGCCAGTTGTCTCAAGGCTGGTATGTTTCTGCTGTCTGCTTGTTTTCACAGCAGCTGTGTTATTTACTCTAAAGGTGGGCGTTTACTGCCATAGGATACTAGGTGTTTGGCAAATGTTTCACTTATTAAGCAGAGTCTCCTCTTATCCTGGTTTGGGCCTGATCTCGTAGCCAAGAAGGTCTTCTCGGACATTCTGATTTTCCCATCATTGTCAACAAATTGTTAGATTGTCCATGAACACTTACCGAGCGTGAAGAAGTGGAGATGATTCGGCCACCTCTGGTATAGCATGAAACGGTGACTAAGAACATGCCCAAGTCTTGATTCACAGGGGATTCTGGCAGCTCAAGCTCTAAGGTGACTCGATATGGCTGTCCATACATCAGCACCTGCCCAAGGTGTTAAAAATCTTGTTAAAAAATATTTTGTGGGGTTGGGGATTTAGCTCAGTGGTAGAGTGCTTGCCTAGCAAGTGCAAGGCCCTGGGTTCGGTCCCCAGCTCTGGAAAAAAAAAGAAAAGAAAAAAGAAAAAAAATATTTTGTGGTGTTTTAAGAACTGGCCTGGAACTCACTCTGTAGTCAGGTTGGCCTCAAATTCAGAGAGTCACTTGCCTCTGCCTCCCCAGTGCTGTGATTAAAGGTATGTGTCACCACGTCTGGCATGCCTTAATTATTATTATTTTTTATTATTATTTTTTTTGTTGTTCTTTTTTTCGGAGCTGGGGACCGAACCCAGGGCCTTGCGCTTCCTAGGTAAGCGCTCTACCACTGAGCTAAATCCCCAGCCCCATATTATTATTTTTTAAAGTGTACTGTTTCTGCTTCTTTAAGTACTCAACAAAATTTCCTTGGGTCCACAGGACTTCCCACTGTTTAATCGTGATTCAATGCTGCCCCCTCCTGGTCACTGAATACCCTGGCTTTCCAGACTTCTATTATGTTGGCTAGTTTGATTTGATTTTATTTGGGGCCTAGGGGTTGTCAGGTAGGGAACCCTGTGTTTTGAGTGGACCTTGCTATGTATCTCTGGCTAGCCAAGCTCTTACTATAAACTCTCAAGTTCCTGGAACTTTCTCTTGCTTCAGCCTCTGGTGCTAAAATTTTGGGCATATGCCACCACATTCACCTGCCAGCTCTTAGGTCTGACTGCTATAACGTTTGGGAGAAGAGCCCTGTTGCATTTCTTTTCCAAAAGTGAACAGTCACACTGCCAACTGGGCCATCTGTGATTCAGGCCTGTGTGCCGCTGGAGCTGTCCCTCCGGGCCTCGTCTGCCCTCACTGGCTAATTAAGCAAATGCTACCCTGCCTCCCTAGCCAGCTCTTGCTCAACCACTGTAGTGGCAGATCATCTTGTTACCCTGGTCTTTCTTAACTTTTTAAGGCAGAGAGCTTATTAATGAAAAGAATTACGTTTGTGTATCTGTATCAGTGTGTGTGCAACGCCGAATTTATTAGAAACGATAGGGGTGGCAGGGCGTGTTTTTAAGCCCAGCACTCAGAGGGCCAAAGGAAGGAGGATATCTGTGCATTCAAAGCCAGCCTAGTTTAAATTGCAAGTTCCAGGCCTGCCAAGGCTACCTAGTGTCCATGTAAAGTACCATGTCCCAAGTAAATAAGTAAATGATACAACTGTATGCCTCGAGGTAACCTGTATATGATATACATTTTCCCTTGATAAACCTATTAAGAAAAAAACTAGAGGGGCTGGAGAGATGGCTCAGCGGTTAAGAGCACTGACTGCTCTTCCAGAGGTCCTGAGTTCAAATCCCAGCAACCACATGGTGGATCACAATCATCTGTAACAGGATCTGATGCCCTCTTCTGGTGTTTCTGAAGACAGCGACAGTGTACTCACATATATAAAATAAATAAAAATAAATCTTTAAAAAAAAAGAAAGAAAAAAACTAGAAAAGTGGTGGCTGAAAAATAAATCAAGGCCTGGCATGGTGGTTATGAAGCAGGGAAGTCTGAGGTTACCCACTTCTAGCCTGGACTGGTACTGCTTGCCTTTAATTCCAGTGCACAGGAGGCTAAGACGCGGTGATCACAACTTCAAGGTTAACTGTTTTTCAAGTAGTCCAGGCTAACCTTTCTGCCTCTGCCTCCAGAGCTCCTTTGGTTTTTTATGTCAGGGAATCACTATGGCCTGGCCTGGAACTAACTTACCCAGGATGTCCTTAAACTCCTAAACTCAAGATATCCTCTCTAGGGTGGTGGCGGCTCACACAATTAGTACCAACACTTGGGAGGCCAAGGCAGGTAGCTCTCAGAGTGCGAGGCCAGCCTGGTCAGCATCCGTCTATGATAAAGTAACGTGATTACAGCTGTGTGCCGCTGTGTGAGAGCTGATATTCTACTGTAAAGTCAGTTTCTTCTTAAATACCACTTAAAAAAATAATGTTCAAGTTATAACTGACGAATAAAAAAAACTCATGTAATAAAGAATGACGCTAATTCCTAAAGTCCTTTTTTTGATCTCAAGGGCCATTTTAAGCTTGGAACCCTATTTTTTATCAGAGCCTCTAGGGAGGTAGGGTCTGGCTCTGTAGCCCAAGCTGATATCAAACTTGGAATAATCTTCCTGCCTCTTTTTTCCCCTAGTGCTGGCATTACAGATGTGTCACAGTGACTGGGACCAACTTCCAGATTTTCTTCTCAGCCTCTGCTTGCTTCAGAGCCTTTCTCCCAAGTCTCTGTTGCTCAATCTCTGTCCTCACCGTCACCTCACCTCTCTCTCAGGCAATCAAGGCTACCGTCCAGTTCTCATACTCACCCGGTCACGTCCACTCTTAGTCAGCGAGACATTGGCAACAGGGAAAGAGCAGAGCGAAGCAGTAGAGGAATCACAGTCTGTCCTAAATAAGAGCGGACAAAGGACACTTTAAGGTGAGGCCTGCTGTGCCTGCCCACACCTGGTCTCTGGGGCTCCCTCCTCCCATCCATCCCTTTTCTCCATTACAGGAAATGGAGAACAAATGTGACCACTAGAGTCAAGATATCCTAGTGAGACCTTCATCCCCTTCCCAGTGGTTTCCTCATTAGAACAGAGCCCATAGGGAGGAACCAAAGGACACCTAGGGGTCCTACAGTCTCCCTTGAAGATCTCAGGCCATGTAGATTTCAGGGCCCCTGTCCTAGAGATCTGATTCAGCTGTTCTGGTCTGAGGCCCATGTTGGAAAAAGAAATTCCTCCTAAAGGATCTATGGATATGTCTTTTAAAGTTAAATTATATGCAAACTTGCACATAGTATATGGATACACAGGTCATGCCTAGTGTACATACACACACACCCTGTAATGTAAGACTCGTGTTCCCTTGAGGCTGGAGAGATGGTCTAAATGGTCAAGAGCACTGGCTGCTCTTGGCAGAAGACCTGAGTTCAATTCCTAGCATCCACATGGCAGTCACAACTCCAGTTTCAGGGGATCTGGCACCTTCCCACAGTCATACAGGCAGGCAAAACACCAATGCACATGAAATAAAAATAATTATTAAAACAAAAAAGATTCATGTTCTCTAGACGTTTAGGTGGATCTACATTAGAAACAATAGCACAGATTTGGGACCGGGAAAACAAGATTTTAAACCAATGATCCTAATGTTTTCTGTATGCGATTAGCCTTATAGCCATTGTTGGGAGACATACAGAGGATTTGGCAGTGTGAGTCAAATGGATATGAGCTGGGTGATAGGTAAGAAGTAGGACTTCCTTGGGTTACTGTACGTACCCTTGGGGCGAGTGGCAGTAAACTAAAAGGCAAAGGTGGTATTTCCTAATGGCTCATGTGTTAGATGCCCGTGGGGGCTTGGATTGGCTCAAAGGTTTCGTGCAGCGTAAACAGAACAGAAACTCTGCTCCTCTGAGTCTAAAATCAAATCTCCTTTTCTTTCTTTCTTTCTTTCTTTCTTTCTTTTAAACCCTTTTGAGACAAGTTCTTGACCTGTATTCCAGGCTAGTCTGGAACTCATGGTAATTCCCCCAGTCAGCCTCTCGAGACTGGTATTACACTTGTGAGCAGGCTCCCTTTCTCGGTTCCTTTTTCACCACAATTCAGCAGCAGAGGTAGACCTAGAGCCCTAGAGCTCTACCCCCAGACCTGCTCCGGCCGTGGCCCAGGAGGGGAGAAGTCCTGTTAGCACACTAGAATCAGATTCGATCCTCTGTCAGTACCGGGATTCCACAGAGGACACTCCAGACGTCCTTCAAGTAATTTCAGGTTAAGATTAATCTACTTTGATGGCACAGCCTTCTCACCTGTAATAGAAATGCACAGGGCTGAGGTGGCTGACGGTCGGCATGTAGGAGTAGTAGAAAGAACCGTAGAGGAACACAGACACCCAAAGCAAAAGGAGGATGGTACAAAAGAGCACCCCAAACTGCAGCATCAGCCTGCGGGCGCGGCCTGCCAACACATGGCCCACTTCCTGGGCCCACAGCAAGGCAGGGACTGGTGGGTCATTGACCATGATGGGGACAGCAGGGGATCTGGCCCCAGTTTCAGGCCTTGAGTTCCTGGCTGGTCTTCCACTGGGACGATACACTTGGCCATGGGGTAGGGCAGCTGAAGGTTCCTGGAGAAAGAGAAGAGAAAAATAGTTTCTTTTCCAGGGGAGCTGGAGAAAAAAAAAAAAAAAAAAAAAAAAAAGAAGAAGAAGACAAACTTATTCAACTGGCTTTGAAAACCAGCGATAGCAGGACAAAGCAACGTCATTCTTTCACATGTGCTTCCCTTCCAATTACTCCTTCACCTCTCTCCACCGAGTTCTCTTCCAGCTACTGCCTCAGTGGAACTCTTCCTCCAGGCCCTGGAGCCTGGGACAAACTTCCTTGATACACTCGCAGAAGTGGCCCTTAAATCTCTCTCGAAACACAGATGACATGGAACCAGAATGCCAGAGGTTTGCATGGAGGTGAGTGACTTGCCTAAGGTCGCACAGCCTGACAATCCGGCTCAAAGCCAGCAGCCTCCTTAGAAAAGTCAAAATTGCCGCTGGAGTGTCTTCCCTCCGCCTGGGCCTGTGCTCGCTCACGGAGGAGGTGACCCCCAACCTGGCACAGCGCCCGGTGGAGGACGCTGCGGCGCCCACCCCTTGGGGTAACGCGGTGGACACCAGCTCGCCACCGCAGCGAGGCAGACTCACCGGCCTCCCGCTGCCCAAGCAATTTAGAGAAGGCAGTTCCGGCTGCTGAGGAAGCCCCGCCCATCTGTCAATCTCCTGCAGGGGCTGAGCCTTGCATAGAGGGCAGAGCCTGTAAAGTGCTTCGCTCACCCGTCTCTGCCAGAAGCCCATTACACTTTAGTTGAGTGACTAAAGGAACAATTCACTCTTCACCCGGGCCCCATTATAATCTCCAACGCAAGCTGAGACTCAGCAGCGTCCCCTTGGTCCTCCTAGCCAGGGCCTCAATCACAACCCTCTGTCATACCTTTTTACCACCGGTCTTCTCAATGTGATTGAGTGCAGGTGTGAAATGAATGCTGGCTTTTTTTTTTTTTTTTTAATTTTCGCTTTTTATTCAGGAGAGTTCCTTGGGCCTGTGGGAGTCCAAAGGGAGCTCAGAGAACCTTGCACCCTGACGGAACCTGAATCTTGTGTGTTGCACAGATGGTGCCTTCCGCTAGTCAAGCATGGCAGCATTTCAACCCTTTTCAGTCTCCAGTTTATGCTGCGTGATTGACCTTCTGTGACCCATGTGATGCAGTCAACCTCAAAATCCCTACAAAAACCATGAGACTAGATCTCTGAAGGTGGCATCTTCTAGATAACATCCTCCAGGAGGCAAGGCCAATGCACATCTTTTTTTAATAGTAGCAATCTACTCAAATTACATGAAAAATTTCAAATTAATTCCCTATCTCCCCAATCCCACCTCTTGCCACCCTACTCCCCACTCCGAGAAGCCCACCTGTGTTCACAATATTCACACTGACTCTCGTACAAGGCACCTTACCTCCTCTTTGTCTGATCCTTTGACCGGGTCTCTGCATGTCTCTTTTCCCCCAGCGTCTCTTCTTTGGTGTATCATTTCTTTAAATATCTTCCTGATGGTTACCTCTGCTGTCCCTGGATCCCCAACTCAAATCACTTGTGGGTAGAAAGTGGTGATCTAGAAGCTGATCACCTGTGCTCGCTTCGGCAGCACATATACTAGAAGCTGATCACCTGTAGAGTGTCACATTTTCCTAGATCTGAAGAATGGAGGGTCACTGAAAGAAATGAAGATTCAGGTACTAAGTGCTGTGTCAGGGTTGGGGGGGGGGTGTAGCAGCCCAGCTGATGTCAGACTTTCAAATGAGCAGGGTCTCCCGCAGCGGGTACAGACTCTAATGCAGGGGCTGTCACAGGCCCAGACCACCCCATTGGAGAGGGGAGCCTGCTTCTGCCTCAGGTCCTTTGGGGAGGGATCTAGTTTAGACTAAGGGCGTCTACAATGGGCAGGGGCAGGTAGTGAGATAGCAACAGTGAGGGTGTGCACAGGGGATGCAAACAGCAGACAGACTCCCCCACTGTCCAGGCAGTTGGTATGCTCCAGAGTCTCAGCAGCTCCTTCTAGCATCCTTCATCCTTCAGGTACCAGCCATCTGGGCAGTGCTTCAGCTGCAGAAACTGAGACCACCCCTCCAAGGATCTCCAGTCTGAGCGTCTCCAGTGACCTTCTCTGCATTAACTGTCAGTGCTACAGATATTTTTAGCTCCGAGTCCTGGCAGGGTGGGGCACCTATCTGAGGCAGGGTTTGGTGCCCCCTCCCCACTGACCCTACATCTCAGGCTGCGGCTGCTGCTGCTGCTGCTGCTGTCACTTCAGGTGAGTAGAGAGCAGCTTTTTCTCTCTTTAGGGCTTAAGGGGACATGTGGCTGATGTCATTTCATCAGGGTGGGGCTCTTTCTGACTGAGGCTTTTATTGCTGGTAACATACTTGGCTCGAAGACTTAAAATCCTTAAATCGTTTGATGACCAAGACCCAGGATTAGGAAAGCATTTCATCTCATCTTCTCCATTCTCCCCACTTAAAAAAAAAAAAAAAAAAGGGATGGCCACTGGAGAGTGGAGATATTGAGGGCACAAAATATTGGGGCACAATCCTAGCTGTGTGGTTGCTGAAGAGCCGATTGCTTCAGCTGAGGGTACTGAGTTATCTGTCTTTACTCCAGGATGAAAGGGGAGACCCCCGTTAACAGCACTATGAGTATTGGCCAAGCACGCAAGATGGTGGAACAGCTTAAGATTGAGGCCAGCTTGTGCCGGATAAAGGTGGGTGCGATCCTGGCTCCCATTAGTCCTCCAGGCCTCAACTGTAGGTTTGCAAACCCCCGGAGAAGAAAAAAAAAAATGCTTCTTGACACCCTGAGGTCAGAGGCAGAAACTGGGCTTTGTCAGCAAAGTTGTTCCGAGGACTGGCATTGGGGGAGAGGGCTGTCTCAAAGGGCACTAGAAACAAAAAGATAGCCTTTTGGCGAAGGGAACTGCAGTCCCTCTCAGGAATTCTGGTTAATGTTTCCCCTCCTGGCTGTGTCCCAGGTGTCCAAGGCAGCAGCAGACCTGATGACTTACTGTGATGCCCACGCTTGTGAGGATCCCCTCATCACTCCTGTGCCCACTTCGGAGAACCCCTTCCGGGAGAAGAAGTTCTTCTGTGCGCTCCTCTGAAGAGCGCCGTACCTCCTCTGAACTCATCTCCCCCTCCCAGACCCGCCCTTAGATTGGAAATCATAGCAGTCCATTTCTACCCGCACTTATCCTGAGATTATCTGAAGCACAAGGCCCTCCTTACCCACGTCTACCCCATCTCCTCACCCTTTCAGGCCAACTCCAAGCACTCTATTTATAAAGGGACCCCGCTAAACTGCCAAAATCCTGCCTGTTTCCCTCGGTGATCCATCCGTTCAGGCAATGGAGAGGGGGATGCCCGGGTGCTCACCTGGAGCTATGAAAAGGTAAAGGCATTTGAAGAATAAAGTCATTCAGAGCCTCAGAGGACAACGCCTGTGTTAGCGTTCTTGGGAAAGAGGATCCTTAGTCGATACACTTGCCATATTCAGGGAACAGGGCCAGTCGAGCCGGTTAGACATCGTAAGGATTGGAGATCACGGAGTATAAGGCGCCCGAGCGCCCCCAGTGGGGGCTTGTTAAAATGAGCGCTCAGAAGCGGCGGAGCATTCAAACGAGCGTGCAATGAAAGCGGCAAGGACTACACAAGGGCCAGTAGGGTGGGTTTCCGTGGGCCCAGGGACAGCAGCCCCGGGTGGAGGTGGCCTGAGGGGCCGTAGGGCGGGACGGGGCGACTCAGCGCCTGCAGCCAATGTCCAAGATGGCGGCTGCCTGTTTGTACCCGCATGGCGGCACGCGCCAAGGGTGCACGGCACTGTTCTTAAAATGGCGGTCCCCAGCGGTCCCAATATGGAACGATCCCTTACGTGATCCTCTGGTCTTAAAATGGCTGCCCCTGCCCTCTCGAAGTCAGAGTCAGATCCTCTGTCCCATAGAATCTGGAACTAGACATGCTTTGGAGACCAAGCACTGAGTGGGGTTGGGGAGACACCTAAAGAGGTCATGGATTCATTGTTCAGTGTGGTGACCAACACTCAGGAGGCAGAGGCATGTGGATCTCTTGAGTTCCAAGCCAGCCACTGATACACAATGAAATTCTGACTTAAAACTAGTCATTAGGACTGGGGCCCAAGAAGCACAATGTGAATTTTGCAGAATTTCACCTGAGTCTCCTTTTGAGGCATTATATGTAATAATACGAGTGTGTTATCTATCTTGGAGCACCCCTTCCCTTGGTCTCTCTGGGACCTAAATAAGTAACAGATTTCTGTTATGGTTTCTTGTTGAATTGGGGCTTTTTATTTTCTCCTCAGGGTGACTGAAGAACGTGTTAAGGGGTCAGAATGATATCTGACTGGAAACCTTGTCTCATGAATGCCTCCTAGATTAGGAATTGCTGGAGGTTTAGAAGACCCAGATTACCTCCTAGAAGCTTTTTGTTTTAAGAATTAATGTACATACATGTTTTAGATCCTGGGCCACAATTAACTGTCCCGGTTGTTTTAATTCATGCATCAAGATCTCTTAAACGACAAATCTTTCTGGGTAGGAAGGTCTAGGCTAGTTTTAGTTTTGTGCATGGGTATTATTGGGCTGCCTCGTATGTTCACTGGATAGCCCATCTCTCCTAACCCCCATTTTTCCTAAATTTTGTTCTTTCCCAAAATGACAAGGGGAAAGGAATAAAGCAACAAAAGTGAGGTGGAGGGGTAGTGACAGGCAGATTCCCTGGGTGTCATAACCAAATGGCTGAACAGGTACAGGTGCTTGACTGAAGGCCCAATGAGTTCCATCCATCAAGGTGGTAGGGGGATAACTCAGAGTTCTTCTGACTCCACAAGAGTTACAAACACACACACACACACACACACACACACACACACACACACACACACACACACACAGCTTGAGCATTTTTTTTTTTTTCGGAGTTGGGGACCGAACCCAGGGCCTTAAGCGCTCTACCACTGAGCTAAATCCCCAACCCCAGCTTGAGCATTTTATCTTTGCCCATTCTTTCTTGTGAAAACTCTAGGCAGAATCCTTGTTTATAATCCCTGCCTGCTCACAATGTCTAGAATGCAATAGGTGCCCAATGCCTGATGAATGTTTTTTCTATTTGTATATGCTTACACTGTACAAATGGAACAGCAGGAGACTAAAAATCCTTTTCCTACTGTAACATGTATCAGTGTTGGGCAAATACCAGGGTAGTCAGACTAATCTCCTTTTCAGCTCAGATGTGACAAAAAGCCAAAAGTGCTTAAATGTGATATTAGTGATATTAGGTTAACCCTCACCCTACTTTCTTCCCTAAAAGTCCCATCTTGGTTTTCTCACACAATTGATACCTATTCAAATTAGGAGTGAATATCTGGTTGAGGAGAAAACAGGACTAGCAATTAGTACAGACAAGATGTAAGCTATTACCATTAAAATAATTAAGAGTAGGGATAGAAGAGATTTTTTTTAGGATTAGCTGCTGCTCTTAGAGAACTTGGGTTTACTTCTCAGGATCCACATGGTGGCTTCCAACTGATCTTAACTCCACTTCAAGAGGATCTAATGCTCTCTTCTTATTCTGCATCCACCAGACACAAACATAGTACACACAGATATATGCAGACAAAACATTCATGAATATAAACCTTAGGAATAGACCGTTAGCAGATTGAGACAGGGTCTGAACTCTTGATCTTCCTGCCTCCAATCTCAAGGGCTAAGATTATACACATACACCACTATATACACCACTATACCCTGCTGTTCTTGGTTTGCTTTTGAAACAGGTTCTTGCTCTGTAAGCCAGGTTGATCTGGAATATTCTGGAATATTTTGAATTCATAACATTCCTCTTGTCTTGGCCTATCTAGTGTCAGGACAAAAACATGTGATATCACTAATTATACTCACACTAATTATAATGAGCTCTAATGCTGACTTTGAAATGCTGCAATGATGGAGCCCCAGATGGCTCAGTGGGCAGAAGTGCCTGCCATCAAGCCTGATGAGTGGATTCAATCTTTGAGTCCTAAGTGGTAGACTAGAGAACCAACTCCCAGTCATCCTGCAATCTTCACAGGTATACTGTGGCACATGTGCCCCACCCCCCACATACAAAACCAACAGGTAAAAACCCAAAAGTCCTACTGAGCCTGGTGCGGTAGCAGCCTACGCTACAATAGCCAACATTAAGTTTCAAGAGACAGAGACACAGTAAGAGCTTGTAGCTGGCAGCAGCAGCACATACACACTAAGCCTGGTTTGTGCATTGCAATGTTTCTGTAGCTTTCATTCTTCAGATTCATTTGAAAAATGTAAACTTTTCTTTTTAGGTAATATTCACGCAAAAACTTATGGCTTTCACAAACGAGACCTTTCATTTAACATCAAACATTCAACTGTTTAGCAGAGCCCAAGAGTTTAGTTTTCCATTCTAATGGCTCAAGATCTCAGAAGAGGGATAGAGAGATAGCTCAGTGTTTAGGAGCACTTGCTGCTCTGGCAGAGGATCAGGATTCAGAGTTCCTAGCACCACCATTTAAGCTCATACCCATGGGTCACTCCAGTTCCAGAGGATCCAATTTCCTCTTCTAGCCTCTAAAGGTACTGCACATATGTAGTAGACCCAGATGCAAGCCTAACATTCAAACACATAAATAAAATTAAAAATAAAAAAGATGTTACTATCAGCACACATCAGGTAAGACAGCTCCCTACACAGCCAGTTCCCAAGTGAAGGCATCAGAGAAGAGAGCATGGCAGTCACACACAGACGCTATCCTTGGCTGCAGCGAGTGCATCTTGGTAACAAGCACTGGAAACAGATGGCTCGGCACTGCATCCAAGTCTGACAGTTTGTGTTTGTCCTTGGAACTTGCATAAGGATAGAAGAAAGACTCCACAAAAGTTGTCCTCTGACCACCATGTGCCCCATTTTATGCATGTACACTTGATCCCTGTGCACTTCTGTGCACACACCAAAATTTAAAATAGGTTAGTAAGATGGTTGTAGTGACAAACATGTATAAATGCAGCATTTTGGGATTTAAGGCATGATGATCCGGGCCAGTCTGGGATACAAGATTCTGCCTCAAAATAAATTATTTTGAAAAAAAAAATACATTATTAAAATAAACACCTCCACAATCATTCCAGTCAGTGCAGCCACAGGAGATAGGAAAATTCAATCCAAATTGTTATTTATTCTAAAACTGGAACTACTGTGTCTACATTTTTTGCCAGAATGGTGTAATGAGAACAGGGTAAGAGTTACATATGTAAACAATGACACAGTTACATTTTTAAAAATGGAACCCCTCCCCTCCCCACCCCCGTTTTTTGTTTGTTGTTTTTTTTTACTGGCCACTTCCAAGAATGCTTTACAGGTTGTGCAAAAACATTTACAGGCTCCGTGTGGTATTTGTTTGTTTGTTTTTTTAAACAAGTTTTTCCAACTACAACTACAACAGACATCTGATAAAACACTAAACAACTCTTCTAAGGAAAACAAAACCAGGGATTCCTCTTAATACCATAATCTACAACCCACACCTGCCCCAATAACATTTCTTTTCATAATAAAAACACAAGACAGAAACAAAATGCAGACATCCACTTTGATACAGGAGACCTCCTGAACAAACCCAACAAGGATGTGGCAGTTTCATTCTCCATTCAACTAGAAAACAGCTTTTTAAAAAGAGGACTTTGACTTTTCTGGTGTCGTAAACCAACAGCGAGTATACTTGCTAACCCCTGTTGCCCCAAACTTCAGTGTTAAGTTTTTGCCCTTCCTATGGCTCCATCACTAGAATCCAGGTCACAGACACTGTAAAAGTGTTACTTGTTGGAGGACTAACATCTGAAGGGACAGCTTCTGCCTCTGGAAATTAAATTTCCTATTAAAACATAATTTTGTTCTAAGGGGATTGATTTCTTTGGGCTCCAGTTTCTATCTTTTTGCCCTGACATTATACAGTGCTTTCTCAAACTCCCTTTATAATACCAGTGAGTTACAAAAGATGCATGCAGTCATTCCACCCACTGCCACTCAAATCCACTGTGGCACCATAGGGGACAAGTGCAATAGAAAAGACACAGTATAAGCAAGCTTATCTCCTTCCGGGCTCCACTACAGCCTTGGAAAGAGGTCCTTGAGCAGAATGATGTGTCCTAACAAACCAGAGACTCAGAATGAGGTCTGCACACCCTGAGAAGCCCTGCATGGAAAGGACATCAGGACAGGTGAGACCCAAATCTCACCACAAATTTAACAAGAGAATTGCTCAGACAAGGAAGTGGAAGTGAAGTATGTCCTAGTAACTCAGCCCCGAGGTTTTCTCACCAGGAAGTGCTGTAGGATGCTGTTGCTGAGTAAGCTTTTAGCTAAGCAAGATAATGATTTAAATTGAAGATCAATATTGAAAGAGCAGTGCTATATCCAGCCCACATTCTTGAACCCAGCGACCTGTAGCTGTTCTGTCAAGAACTGGGAGGGTGCTGTTAAAGTTTACAAACTATATGATCCCAAATGAAGTCTCTTTAGGAGAGGCCTCTCTAGGGACTTGAAGGGAAGCACCCTTGAAGGAATCCTGTTTCAACAAGTTGGGAAAAGGTGTTTCCTTGCACACACCCATACACACATTCACATAGTCTTCCCAAGTTCCTGCAGCCTACTGGAGCTGCCTCCTATCCCCAACCCCTTTCTACTCACTCTCTGCATATCAAAACAAAAACAAAAACAGCAGCAGGGCAGAGCCCCCCACATTGTATAAAATAGTTGCAATTCTCAGCACCTGGGCCTGATAGCCCACACCACAGGATTCACCTATATACATATCCTGATGCAGTAAACAATGTCTTGCTGCATTTCTGTGAGCTGAAACCCTGAGAATCATTCCTTCCCTCACACTTGTAAGAGGCAGGCAATATTAGTAAATGATTCCAGAGATCTCTTGCCTCTATCAACTCCAAAGACAAGAGACTAGGGACTGGCAAATCACCATCTTCAGACTAAGGGCTCTGTTCCCACCCTCCTCCAGACTTTATAGGAATTTACTGAATATAATATGGACAGGGACAAAGTATTCTGCTCTCCAGTGCCCGAGAGCTCCCGTGCCCCCTTGGCCTGGGAATCCTATATAATAGAACCACCCAACTAGCAGTCTCTGTGCCTAAGGCACAACAAAGTGGACAATCTATTGATTCGATAGCCCAAGAGGGAAAGGTTGGTAAAGAAAATACAAGCAGTTAGTTGGTGCAAGTCAATGATAACAGCCAATTGTTTATTTCCACTGCCCTGGTCATAGGCACTCCCTCTGCCCCTGCTCCTGTTGCCTCTGTTCCCATTCCTGACTGCTAGCAGAATTCCCTCATGCTGTTCCCCTTCTCCCCACACCACTCTCCCTTACTGGGCTACCAATCCAGCTGTCTTTGAATGCTGGAGGGTGTCATTTTTAGTTCTTTTCCTATCCAGCTACAGGGTACAGAATAGGCAGCTCTAAGTGCTGCTTTCTGTGCAAATGTTTTTTTGATTACAAATAACCTAACTAGGTTTGAAATGTTTTATAGAATAAGACAATATTTTTTTCAACAAACTTTAAAAAAAATGTACAGTTTTGTTTCCACTCCTCCCTCCCCCACCCCTGCTTGCACACCCTCCCCCCAACCACCCCTCCCTGGCAGCTCAGCCCCACCCCGACAGCCCCTGTTTTCCTTGGTTGTGTTTTGGGGGGTGCCTGGCACCCCCCCAGAGACTCAGCTTCATGGCTGACAGGCGAAAACAGCAGGGGCTTCACCGATACCCTTGGTAACCGTAGTAATTCCTGTAGTATCGGTCTCTGTCCTGTTGGTGGTGGTAGTAGTAATTCTGCCACTAGAAGAGAGGGAAACCCCATCACTTAGAGCCAGAGCTGGCTGAGGATGAAGAGTACTCTTCCACTCATCCAGCTGGTCCCGTCCCCTTCACCCTCAATCTACTCCAAGATAATACTCACATCCCGGTTGTATTGTCTGTAATAGTCTCTGTATCTGTTGTATTCATAATCTCGACTGTAGAATCGTTCATAGTCACCCCTGTATCGATCATAGAAATTACGGTAGCCCTGAGGAAGGAGAGAGAGAGGAGTGGTGACGTATATAGGTCTTCAGAAGCACAACCCCAGTTTCCCACTACTGAACAAGACATATTTCATCTAGACACTATAAGCAGGGTAAATTCTTTTCCCGGGTTAAATTTTTCCAGATGAACATAGTAAGTGGGCAAAACCCTAAAGCCCTAAGAAAACAGCCCAAACCCCTCTGCTCCCCCAAGTCAATAGGAATGGCTTCACAGCCCAGAGGGAGGAGCAGAAGGAGAGCTGCACTCACCCCTCTGTTTCCAGACTGCCCCCAGTACTGCTGCCCGTAGGCCCGGTTGTCGTAGCCTCGGCGCTGCCCGCCCACTGGAAGAGAAATGGAGAGGGCGCTCAGACAGCTGGCATGGGGTCCTGGCTCCACATCTGAGTGGAAATCAAAAAGCTGGAGCCAAAGGCAATACTAGGGGAGGAGGGGCTTGCTCTGGCCAGGCTCACACCCTGTTAATTAAAGTACCAGCCAGGATCCTTTATTAAAAGAGTCTGAGAGGGGAGGGCACAAGAATAGACACAAGAAAACAAAGCCACCCTGCTTCTGAAGCTCCCAAAATCCTGTAAAAACATTTTAGATGATAAAAGGATACATGGCAGAGTTAGAAATATGAATAAAAACTGCCATTCACAAGATTAGACTCTCAGCCCAGAAAGGGATCTGAGGTGTCATATAGCCTATACCCATCACTGTACAGAAAGAAAACAAAATCTGCATTACTCAAAGCTAGCAACCAGTTATTCCTGGTGTCTAAGACACAGCTAGCACTAACCACCCACTGACTTACAGTTGCACACACATAAACACATACTTTAAAAAAAAGAAACAATTATAAATATACACTGGGAATTTAACTAACTAGACAATCTCAGGGAAAATTAATTCCACTAGAAACTAATACTCTAAAATGAGGGAAGAATACATTCACTTTTGTTTGCCCAATTGGATTGATTTGATAAAGCATCAAGAGATCTTAAGATGAGACTTAGACCTCACTGTGCATCATTAAGACTGTACTGAAGTAGGGAATCAACGTGCTGGCTGGCATGGAAGCTAGGCACATGATGAGGCACAGTACTGTTTCAAGGAAACATATTTCTGCCCCACCGTAACTGTCTTCTGGCTGAAAGATTATGGGGAAAGCATACGAAGCAGGGGGTAAGGGCACAAGAAGAAGTAAACTTCACCAGGGAGGCTGCTCACTGTGGGCAGCCAGGTGTCTAGGACTCACCATAGCCTTGGCCTCGGCTTCGGTTCTGCCGGTTTCTCTTGTTGCGGTTGTTCCGGCGGTTTGTCCGCTTCTCAGAGGGGGGCAGCAGCTTCCTTGCTTCCTCCTTGTATTTAGTAACAATGGGCTGAGCTTCCTCTTTTTCCAGCTCCCCATATGTCACCTCATCCATATAGTCGCATTTCTCAGGCAGAGAGAAGTTGGCTATAAGAATAAGAGAGAAGCTTGTGGGCCTAGAAAGTGCACAGACAGGGTAAGAATGCATGAAAATCTACCAGAGGAAGTATACTTTAGTTCTTGGTGGTTTGGGGGATCGCATCAGGGCTTTGTAAATAAATGTCCATCAAGTGAAGTGCTCTCTCACTGAGCTATATCCCATTTTGACACTTAGTTGTAAGGCTAGCTAGCTTTAATTGCCTTAGCTTCTTGCTCCTTCAGGAACAGCATTACAGTTATGAGCCAACACTCACAGTTATTATTTATTTCCTGGGACAGGAGCTTTCTACTGTCTCACTATGTACATCTGGTTTCGAATTCAGGAATAAAAGATGCACCATGCCCACCTTATAATAGTTATTAATAGCATATGTAAATCACACTATTCCTTCCCAGAATCTAGAGTTCACCATTCTTCTGCTGGCACCCTGCTCAGTGTGGGATTTCAGAAGCACACAGGGTTCCTGCCTTGCTATCTGGGTTTGTGAGTATTGGGATCGAAACTCCAGGCTTCATACTTAAGAAGCCCTTGTGAAGGGCTGAGCCAGGTAGCCATTGTGTTTTTTGTAGCCATTGTGTTTTTTGGATATAAGGTCTCATGCATCTCAGGGTGAGTAATGGCCCTTTCTGCTTCTTGCCTTCTGCAAAGTGGGATTACAATTATAGCTGCTGCTACCATACTTTGCTTCTCTATTCAGCCCCGCCTCTGTTATAATAGTTTTAGTATGTATAACTCAGGCTGGACTTTTGCTTGCAAAATTGTGCCCACTTCAAACTCAAGATCCTCCTGCCTTACCCTCCCCACAAGTAATAGAACAACAGGTCTGTTCATCACAGCAACCCAAGCCTAACACTTTCAAATCTTAACTTAGTAATGCTCTGTCTAAAATGTGCTAGGTTCATACCAGCTCACCCTCAAATAATCAAACTAACTGCTTTTTTGGGACATAGTCTCTTGTAAGTCAGGCTGGCCTGGAACTCCCTTATACACTTGAGGATGATCTTGATCCTCCTGCTCCCAATCTCATAAGCACTGAGATTACAGGCAAGTGTCACCATGACTTTTCCTCTTTTGTAAAGGCAGGATCTGTTTATTTAGCCCAGGATGACCTAGACTAGAACTCGCAACAATCTTCTTGCTTCAGCCTTCTGAGTGCTAGACAAGTGCTACTATGCCTAAACACAAACTTCCTTTTCCCTAAATTCATCAGCACAAGATGTGTGAACTAGAGTTACAAGTTCTTAAGTAAGCCATAATAAATTTGCAGTGATTACCAGGACTGAAGGAACACAGGTTAAATGTAACTGAGAGTTTTAGTGTTACTTAGATAAAAACTTAAGTCTCGGGAGAGATAACTCAGTAGTTAAAAGCATCTTCTTGTTCTTGTAGAAGACCCAGGTTCAGTTCCCAGCACCCATACGGTGGCTCATAATCATCTCTAAATGGAGTTCAGAGGCTCTGATGCCGTCGTCCGATTTCCAAGGGTACCACCATGCACACATTTAATACATATACATATATGTAGGCAAAATACAGAAATAAAATAAGTAAACCTAAAGAGAGGGGGGCGAGGGAGAAGAATGTGGTCCTATGTAGCCTGCCTGACCTATAACTTCCTGTCTAGACCAGGGTGATTTCAAGTTCACAAAGACATAACTGTCTCTTCCTCTGCTGGGATCAAAGGCAAGCACCACCCACGCCAGGCCAAGAAGTAACATGATTAGGGTTTCAAGCTGGGGCCGAGGGTATAGGTGGGGGATCACACTTGCCTTGCATGTACAAGGCCAAGTGTACATGTACAATTCCCAGCAAAACCCACTCCATATACACAGATAGTTACCCAAAGAGGCTAAAAGCATCTACTTGCCAGTAAAGGTCTCTTGTTTATCAGTTATACACGATGGCCAAGTACCTCATCTGCCTGTCTCTGGACTGCAAGTTCATAGACTATGCCATAGTGAATTTTATCTCAATTATGACTCTCAGATGAATCCAGTTATCGCTAGTTTACAAAACTGCACTAAATTCCTCCAAGTGCCTGACTATTTGCCAGGGGATGGTATAATTAATTCTATATAAATTCAGATGCTCCAGATCATAGATGTGGGAATTGAGTTTCCAGAGCCAGCAGCAGTTCACAGGGTAAGTGGAGTGCCACAAGCTAAAGATAACATGATGAAAAATGATCTAAGGAGAAGGACACAAAGCAAGACCATCAACATAGTTAACACTGTCTTGAAAGGACAGTACACTCAGGCAAATACCAAATCAAGAAATTAAAGCAAAAATGAGGGGTTGGGGATTTAGGCCTAGTGGTTAGAGCGCTTGCCTAGGAAGTGCAAGGCCTTGGGTTCGGGTCCCCAGCTCCGAAAAAAAAAAAAAAAAAAAAAAAAGAAAAAAAAAAAAAAAAAAAAAAAAAGCAAAAATGAAAACAAAACATAAACCTATTAGCATACCAGAAATCAAGGCATGGGAGAAAGACAACTTCTATCACTACTGCAATTTAATTTGAACCCTAACAATAATCTTTGCCATTTTCATGGAATATCAATCTTAATTTTAACATTTTAGTTATGAGAGTGGTTTCATTCCATATGCTGATATTTCCCAATGACTAGGCAGTGCTGGACAAATAAGTATTTACTTAATAAATAACTGATTCAAGTTCTTCCTTCATTTCAAATATCTTGTTTGGATTTAAACATCTCATTTGTCATCCTTCCATTTTGAGATAGCATCTCATTTAGCTCAGTCGAGCCTCCAACTCCATATCCTCCTGCCTTCATCTCCCAAGTACTGAGATTAGAGGCATGTATCACCCTGCTTTTTTTCCCACCCACGATATGGTGCTACTGTGCCATCCAGGCTGGTCTCTCCTAATTCATAATCTTCTTTCCTGAAAATGTCTCAAGTGCTGGGATTACGAGCATGTACCAGGAACTGATATTTATACCCTTTCATTAGTTTATCCAGTGGTTGAATCCATTAAACTGCTCTTAAATGTCATTTTAGATGTGGAGAGTCAACCTCTTGGTGATAAGAGGTTCTAGCAGGGTTGCACTAACCAAGGAATGGATTCTCTAATCCATGAAATTTTAGCCCACCTTTCATCTCCAGCATTATAGACTCAGGCACATCATCTCCCTCCACTTCTTTCCTCAACTCCAGCCTTTTCTTCCAGTCTTCCTCATTAGGAACAACTACCACCACTTTCCTGGAGAAGGTCTTGAACAGCAATAACTTCCTTCGTTGGCCAGAGTTGTACACATTACACTAGTAATAGGAGTAATAATGTGTTTAAGGATAAAGGTCATAACTCAACTTACAATAGAATACTTTATCTTCTATAACTGAAGCATCGAATTAGAAGTCAATACACAATTTCCTTTAATAATAATCACTCAGTATCATTGCTTTGTGGTAATCAGGATCAAACCTAGGGCTCTGCATATGCTAGAGACTGCTCTACCACTGAGCTATAATCCCAGCTCTCCCTTGATTTTTGAGATACTACTTGGCAAATATCATTTCACATATCAGGAAAACTGAAGTTAGAGAGGTAAAAGTCTTGGCCAAGATTGAAAATATAAGTAAGCCAGGATTGAGGAATTCAATGAAATAAATGAATGAATCCAAATCTCCTTCCCTCCCCCTATCATCTGAGTCCAGACACTTTCAGTAAA
The DNA here is from genome assembly GCF_011064425.1 of Rattus rattus. Lineage (NCBI taxonomy): Eukaryota > Metazoa > Chordata > Mammalia > Rodentia > Muridae > Rattus > Rattus rattus. The sequence goes on from NC_046155.1 coordinate 9,121,233, forward strand.
CCATGTAAGTTCAAATACATTACATAACTCACAAGCAGACAGTCATTAGGTAACCTGAGTCTATTCCATAAATCAGTTCTACATGTGTATCCCAGTCTGACTCTAAAAGAGATACAAAATTTTCATCTCTGGAACTCCTTTAAAACCAGATTCCTCTTGAAATGTCTGCATACCTGATCGAGAATAAAGTTCCTCTTTGACCGTGAAGCAATCTGGACCAGCTTACTAAGGCACTGGGAGGCTTGCTGAACTAAGAGGTCTCGACTCTTGGGGTCCATCTCTGGCTCCTCAAGCCCCTTCATCTGATGAGTGAGAAATACAAAGAGTTACACAGCAAGTTCAGGCATCTAAGTCAACTGTTCAAATTCTACAAGGGTCACATGAACTCATCACATTGTCAATTTCCTGTATCAGTCACTTCCAAAAAACCTGGATTTATTCCAGATTGCATGTTTGCAGAAATTTGACAATCCAGGAAGGGTGGGGCATATCTTAACACACTGGCAGTGTGTGGCGTCTTTGTTCTCACACACTTCAAAGACACCCTCCATCCCTAAGAAAAGGCTATCAGAGATTTGCAGTCTCTACGGCAGACACCACAGCGGACTAACCATCCCTCACTACTCCTCAGCAACTGACCCTCATTTGTGTGAGCACAGTCTCAGCTCCCAGGACGTTGTATCTTTTCTCAGGGTTCTCTTTTGCATATTTCAGTGCCCACTGGGTCTTTCCAGATCCAGGAAGTCCCACCATCAGAATCACCTGCAAGTAAAAGAAACAGAAATAAAATAAAAAATTGATTTTATAAAACCCAATTTTCTTTTTTTTTTTTTTCTTTTTTCTTTTTTTCAGAGCTGGGGACCGAACCCAGGGCCTTGCCAGCAAGCGCTCTGCCACTGAGCTAAATCCCCAACCCCAAAACCCAATTTTCTTTAGAAAATAATTTCCCTATCTAAGTTTGACAGTAATTTTAAAATACACTTGAAAGCACATATCCACCACTCTTCTAAAGCATGAACCCTATACATCTGCATACCTCACACTCCTCTATGGTCTTGGGAGGGACTGCAGTCCGCACACGCTCCTCGACAGGCACAGCATGGATGAACACAAACTCTTCTGGTGGTGGGAAAAAGGGCTCCTCCTTCTGACCAAAGTTTAATTCTATGACACAATTTTTGCAAAGGACATGGGGTAGAAGGGCTCGATCTCCTAGAGATTCCTTGCTGATTCGGAATGCCACACCCAGGTCTTCTCCATTTTTAGAGAAAGAAAGTTCAACTTCTCCTGTCTCAAAATTCTACAAGGACAAAAAGCACAAGAGCACTTACAGGTTGACAGGTTTTAAGGACAATGAAGTCTTACTGCTTTTTTTAATGTTGGGAGGATGGACAGATGGGTCAGGGAGTAAAGACACTTGTCACCATGTATGATATCATAAATTTAGTCCCTAGAGCCCACAAAGTAGGAGAAAACTGTTCTGACCTCCACACATACACTTTGATATGCACCCTTCCCCACAAATAAATGTAGAAATAAGCAAATAAGTGAATGCTGGGGCTATTGCACATCTCAAATAAGCAAGCAACGCATCAAATACATAAAAGACAGCAGTTGGTACGAAGCATAGCTGAATACTCTTAGTCTTTTATCTACCCTTTGCTACAAATCCACAATTTTCAGGAACACTTACAGCAAAACAGCCAATAACATCATTTTCCCCAAAGGTCTGGCCAAATTCCTCAAATTGCCCATTCTCTGCCTTGAGTCCTCTCCCATCAAAACCATAGGAGAATTCATCTTCACCTAGAAGAGGCAACAATCAATTACCAATCTGCAAAGTTTCCACAGAGTAAGCAACATGGTAACAAACACAAACAAGAAGTTACAAAATAACCTTACCAAGCTGAGAACAGGAGAAATCAACAGACCACCCAACTCGAAGGAGGGAGACTTCTGTGCAGCCTTCTTTCATTGGGAGATTCTGCGTTACCTGGTCAAGTCAAAAAATGAACTCTTAGGTTTAAATTCTATAATAAATGCAAGTACAAAGTCTGAGTTACAGAGATAAGATTTGTATACAAAGTGGAAAAGAAAAACAAACAAACAAACAAAAACCAACCACCCACCTCAGCTCAATACTAGAAAAAGAACTTTTACCAAACTTAAACCAAAGTTGTGGGCCTGGGAATATAGCGCAGAGGTACAAGCGCCTAACTGTACAAGGCACCGATCCATTAGATAAAACACATAAAACACACAATAAAACAAAGTCAAAAGGGCCGATTTGTTCAGTGTTAAGGGTGTGTTCAAGCAGGGTACCCTTTTCTGAACTAATGAAATGCTGATAGGAGTCTAATACACAGTTTAAATACATGGTTTTCAAGAATGACTTACCGGGGTTGGGGATTTAGCTCAGTGGTAGAGCACTTGCCTAGCAAGCGCAAGGCCCTGGGTTCAGTCCCCAGCTCCGAAAAAAAGAAAAAAAAAAAAAAAAGAAGAATGACTTACCTTGGCCTCAAAGCATACTTTTCCCTTTGTTACTCCATAAGTACTTCTTGCCCCAGACCAAAGGGTAGGGAATTTTTCTGAGAAAAGTGGCTGGCCTCCATATCGGTCTTTGCTTATTTGAAAATGGAGATCCGAGGTATCTGTTAGGAAAGAAAGATGCAGGGCTGGAGAGATGGCTCAGTGGTTAAGAGCACTGACTGCTCTTCCAGAGGTCCTGAGTTCAAATCCCAGCAACCACATGGTGGCTCACAGTCATCTATTAAAAAAATAAATCTTAAAAAAAAAAAAAAAAAGAAAGATGCAGCTGATTTACTACAATGTTCAATTCTGAAAAGTGCTGAGCAAATGGATACATATACTGTCCAAGTACCCAAGCTATGAAGTTTTACTGTCAAAAATCATTTCTAGATCACTCCAGAGTTAATGCAGGAGGATCACAAGTTGGAAGCCAGCCTGACATACACAACAAAGCCCTAGCTCAGAAACCACAGCAATCTGCTTCATACATACACGTGTCCAGGTTCACAAGCGTCTGATCCTCCTCTTCGTCTTTTGCTTCTTCTTCTGGAGGTGGTGGGGACTTTGAGCTACAGGTAGAGGAGAGTAAATGCAATATAACCAAAGCTACCTTCTCTTTGAGTTATTTGTGTGGCACTGTCCTTTTAAACTATCAGTGAATTATCAAATTCCAGCAGACAGTTTCTTTCAGTCAATGAGAAAAGGGAATAGGATTTTCCATCATAGATTTATTTACTCTAAAACTTATGCCTATAAAGACCTAGTCCAGTCTTCAATCCACCCCTCCTTCCACACTGTAATCAACAACAGGGATACCAAAAGCAGAGCAGACACTCCCATCAAGGGAGTGTTTCCCTCACCGGCTGTGGTAAGCCTCCTCTCGGAATTCATAGTAAGCTCGGCCATGTTCATCCTTCTCATCCCGCTGTCTCTTTACCCCCCGCCGCACACCATCTGAGCCTGCTGGTTTTGACTTTTCACTATCTTGGTCATCTCCTACAAAAGGGAGGGAAAGAAAATCAGTAGTTTTTATTTTGGAGCATAGAATGAGCTCAGAACTAAGAGACTCTGAGTAAACTTAAGGAAAATGAGGCTATATGATTGAGACAGTGTTCCTATTATACCCATGTTTTATTTCCAAAATTATTGGTTAAGATGGGCGGGGGGTGGGGTGGGTGGGATGGAGGGAAGACCACCATGGGCTAATTAAATTGGGCAATTTTTAGATTCTATATTTATCTACTCCAATAGGTGAATTTCAATTCTCATGGCAAGTACTTAAGGACTATTTTCTAGCACTTTTCAGCAGCTACGTGACACAGAACCCTCACATTTTCTTTAAGAGACTACCTTTTCTACGTTAAAATGCACGGCTTTACAATGACAGGTGTATTTTTAATAGGAACTTGAACCCAGAGAAACTCTTAAGTCACAAGCAACCCATAAATAACACTGCATCTTTACTGCATGGAGTTTGGGGCAGGAAGGTGGTGTTGTATATTTAGTAACATTCTTTTTTTTGCTGCTGTTGTTTTTTTTCTAGACAGGGTCTCACCATGTAGTTTCTGCTTGTCCTAAAACTCACTATTTAGATCAGACTGGCCTAAAACAGAGATCTGCCTGCCTCTGCCTTCAAGTGCTGGCATTGAAGGCCTGTGACACCAAACTTGGCAGCAACACTCTTTACAAGGAAACACATGGAGTTTTTTCTTAGGCTTTAATGTTTTGTAGGTTTAAGTGTTTGTAACAATTCCACTAAAACTCTCCCTTATCCTTCAATGCTTTTTATCTGCTATTTGGGATAACACAAATTAAGAGTTACGTAATAGGATTTCGGTCCCAGGACATCAGACACAACAAAAACTCCAAACGTTATACTTTGTGAATACATTTCGACTTTATAGTACTAACAGCCAAAACAAAAAACAAGAAACAACAAAACAGTACAAAAAGCCCTAAGGCAAAACAAACAAACAAACAAATCCCCCTATTTGAAAGTAGACTCAGAAGCAGCTCTCCTTCCTCTGAAAGACACTCTATAGATTAGCTCTAACCATGCACACATTTCAAAAGGATAAAGGTCATTAACTCCTGGGGGAAGTCTCCACAAATCTTGTACCACAAGCATCCCTCAATCATTTCAGCTCAGGAAGTTAGGAGCCTTAAAGGCTCCAGTGTAGAATATGCTTATTTACAGACTGGGTAGGACAATTAAAATAAAAACACAACAGGGATAAAGTAAAAAGCCCCAGTCAAGTAACTAACATGTTACTAAAAATGTTACCAGCCTAAGAGTTTCTCTTTGCTAGTTAATGATTAAACCCAAGAGACTCACACACACACACAGTCTCCTACCGCTTAAGCAGGAAGGGACAAGGTTAGATATACAGAGTCTCTTTGAGGACTAACGTAGGTTTGACAGAGCAGCATTTCACGGACTGTTTATTGCTTAACATTTTTAAGGTAAGGAACGAACTGTCAGGTAGACTGAAGGCTGAGGTCCCTTGTAGATCGCCAAATTTTCCAGCATATTTTCGGCAAAAGGTATTCAGCCAAAGGGGGGGTGGGCACCAGAAGATTGATCTACAGGTAGTCCGAAAGCAATACACCAATACACACCACACACACACACACACACACACACACACACACACACACACACACCCCCACCCACCCATCCACTAACACCAAGGAACCACGTTAGGCAGGAACCTCCCTCCTGCAAACAGCGGAGAGACAAGACGTCCAAACCCTCAAAAAGATGGGCAGTGGATGAAAGCCACCTTCCCGGGAGAATCCCATCAGCCACTAGAACAGTGCACTTTCGGGCAAGTGCAAACAAGGAATCAGATAGCGCGGTGCAGGGTGGGGTGCTAGATCGGAGACGCACCCGGCAGGTTGGAGCCGGGCTCTGCTGCCAGTTCCTCACCTTGTTCCTCTATGGCCTTGTCACCCGGTGCCTCGGATCCGGGAGTCTCGTCTCCGCTCCGTTCCTCCGGCCCGTCTTCCTCCCCCTTGCCGTTGTCATGCTCTTCGCCACCATTTACCCCACCTGACCCGGCCGTGGCCTCCGCCGGTATGTCGGAAGCTTCGGGCTCGGCCTCCATGGCTGACGTCTCCGGGGGTTCCGGAGGCGGCGGCGCGGCCTGGCCCAAAGCCTGAGCAGGTGGTGGCTCCTCGTCTTCGTCCTCAAGCAGCGCCTCCTCGTCCTCCTCCTCCTCCTCGTCGTCCTCCTCCTCGTCCCCGCCCGGGCCTCCGCCCGACGCGGCCACAGGCCGAGGCTCCGCCTTGCAGGCCCCGCCGGGCCCGGCCCCACCAACGCCGGCCTCGTCCTCCAACATCTCAGCATCCAGTGCCTCCTGAAGCCGCTGCGCCAGATCCATTTTGAGGCCGCGCGAATCCAGGCCCCGCCGCTGAAGCTCCGACCGCAGCTCGGTCACTTTCAGCCGCTTCACCTCCATCGCCGCCGCCGCCTCCTCCGCCTCCCGCCGCCTCCTCCCCTGCGAACTGTCGACCGAGCCCGACCGCGCAGGCGCCGCCGCCCGCCTCCGCCTCCCGCGCCAGCACTGAGCCCGCGCTAGCAAGCGCACGCACACAGAGGCAGAGACCGCGCTGTTTTCGCGGCGTGTTTGTGTCGCCTTCCTCCTGCCCTGCCCCTTTCGGCTCACTGAGCCCAAAACAAGACAGCGAGGAGCAGCTTCCGAGACATTCAGTACTCCACTGCCCGGTAGTGCGCGCCGAGGACGACAGAGTTCCTTCACTCCTCCTCCCTCCTCTTAGAGATCCGGGCCAATCAGCGAAGGCGACATAACCGCGCAGCCGCACAGAGGCCTGAGGCTGGCTGTGGCTCAAGTGCCTCGTAGCACGGAAGCGTGCGCGCGCTCCTCTTTCCGTACTTCAGTTGTAGGCTCTGCGCAGTCGCGCCAGGGCCCCGCCCTCCTCACGTCTCTTACTTCCTGCCTGCTCCCAATTGCCGGAGCACCTTAGGTCTTACTCGATGTCCTCCTTTACTTATTCTTTGACTGCTACTTCTGAGACTAGTAACCGAAGACAAGCTGGAGGGATGGGTAGTGCAGGGTTTTCGTAGCTAGTCAGTAAAGACCTTTTCAGCACCGAGGGAGAGAGAGCAATGCCGGGACCTCTTTCTGTGCTTAAACATCTACCCAGCAACAGAGGCGCCAACCTCACCCTTTCCCTCTCTCATTGGCCAGCTTGAATCGTAGTCTGTTGCTCTGATTGGCCATCCGATATCGTGCGGCTTTTTTTCCTATTGGAGAAGTAGCCGGGAATTTTTTTTTTTCCGGGTTGGTCCGCTGGGGAGGCGGGGCCGGTTCTGCGGGATTACTTTTCTAGACTCCTTTCTGATTGGGTGGTATGACGCAATGCGCGCGCCCCATTAGATGCTAAACTGCTGGCCAGTCTGCTCTTTTTCCTCTCAGTGCTCCTGCACTTGGGCCGAATTCCTGGAGGAGTCTTCGGGCTTGGGCCTCTTACGGCCTGTTTTTCTTCACCTGTGGACTGGAGACTCAGGCCTCACTCACTTCGGTTCCTCAATTAACAGCAGAACCATCAGCAAATGTTTGTTGGATAAGGACAAATAAAAAGGTTGGAAAGGAGCGAAGCCTTTTTGACTTGTTTCAGTTGTTCCCGCCTACTCCATCTTCTTCCAGGTCAGGGGGTGTGCCTCAGAGAAAGAAGGAAATGAATTTTGCGGGCGGTCACACAATTCGAACGTTTAGTCCGGGCCTTTGAATATTCCTAGAGTCTGTAATCACGCCGGGATCTCTTCTAATGGAACTCATTTGCTCTATGGCTTCACTACCCTCACATCATTCCTTTTTTTAGTTTGCGGAACTTCTGGAAACTGAAAACTACCACCGTAAGATAGATGGGACTAGTAAAAACAGCAAAGCTCAAATCCTTGCGAGCCTCTTGAAGGAGGGTAATTTTCTGCTTACAAAATCGATGCCCTAATCAAATAATTTGGTCCCAACACTATTCCCTCAGTTTCTCTTTCATTTAACAGTCCCAACAGTCATGGAGAAGCGCCTTCAGGAGGCTCAGCTATACAAGGAGGAAGGAAACCAGCGCTACCGGGAAGGGAAGTACCGAGATGCTGTGAGTAGGTACCATCGAGCTCTTCTTCAGCTGCGGGGTCTGGACCCAAGTCTGCCTTCCCCTATACCCAATCTGGGACCTCAGGGCCCAGCGCTTACACCGGAGCAGGAGAACATACTGCACACCATCCAGACCGACTGCTACAACAACCTAGCTGGTACGTGTGGGACTGGAGGGTGGGCAGAGCATCAGGACAATATCACAATGGTGGCGCTTGCCTTTAATCTCGGTACTCAGGAGGTAGAGGCAGTTCTATTCAGAGCGAGTTCCAGGACAGTCAGGGCTACACAGAGAAACCCTGCCTCAAAAAGCAAAACCAACAAAGAAGATAGAATCGGGAAACCCTGCGAACATCGGAAGATGTTCTTTTTCCGATGCCACCTGGTTATTTAGCAATGAGTTGAAACCTGTTTCCAATCTGTAGAGTACTCTTAAAGCAGGCAGGATTTCTCAAATCTCACCTGGAGAGTTTGTGAAATTACTACTTGCTGGGCTCTAAACCCCAGATGTCTGGATTTAGAGGACCTAAAGGGCGGGGAGGCGGGGGGGGGGGGGGAAGACTACCAGTGGGTTTATCTAGAGAAACGTTGCTAACACCTGGAATTTCAGCACTGGGAAAGTCCAGGTAGAAAAATGGCTTCAAGTTTGAGATCCAGACTAGCCTGTGATGTGTGGTGGTGATACCCTATCTTAAACAAGTAAGAATAAATTGAAAAGTGGAAATAGTCATAGTCCTGGGGATGTTCCATTTAAGAAAGGATGGTTACACAGGACTCGTAGATGTGCCATTTATGACATAGAATGTCAGGTGTTTAGGTCACTACCCAATGATCTAAGTGTCAACAGTTCTTTCAGACTAGTCTAAGGAAACTGTCAATATCTAATAACAAGTAGATTTAAGATTACACCCAAACAGTCTTAATTCCCAGAGCTTCAATGTTTATTGCAAGATTCTGTGCCCTTTAAAAAACAGAAAATGTGGGGTTGGGGATTTAGCTCAGTAGTGGAGCGCTTGCCTAGCAAGCACAAGGCCCTGGGTTCGGTCCCCAGCTCCGAAAAAAAGAAAAGAAAACAAAAACAAAAACAAAAAAACAAACCAGAAAATGTACTAAGGAATTTGCCAAAGATCAACTTTCTTAGAGAAGTCTTCAGTAATCAAGCAACAGTTTAATCTTACTTACTCTGGAGCAGTTATATTTTCTTCACAGTGTAATTTACAATTTCGTTAGTTTGTGTATACTTCCCACTTTGTGGTGCCATGGCCATATTTAATCATTGCTTGATCTCAGTTGCTCGTCAATAGAAATCAGTGAAGCCTTATATCCTAGAGTACTTTCCCTAAGCTGGTAAAATCCTGCCTCAAAGCTGGGGCCCAAAGGTAGGGTAGGACAATAGGATTGAGTGCATTACATCTTATCTAGTGTCATCACTAAGCTGTTAAACCAGATCCCTCCTCTCTAAGCTCAAAGACCTCTTCCTTGTAATGTCAGTGAAAAGAATCTCCTTTGTTTCGTGGGTTGTTGCTGGCTTTCCTACCTCAACCAACACACTGCCCCCTCTAATGGGAGGCATCACTGAGAGATATTTCTCATGAAATTTATCTCAACACGTGACGAGATGTCCCATCAAGCCCTCGCAGACCTTGGATGCTTTAGCAGAGGATCAGAGTTCAATTCCCAGCACCCGCATGGTGACCTACAACTATCTGTAACTTGAGCCCCAAGAGATATGATCCCCCCGCCCCATCCCTTTTTATCTCCTCAGGCTCTAGGCACACATAGTTCACATGCAAAAAGAGAGGCAAAACACTCATACATATATGAGTGAGAGAGAGAGAAAGAGTGAGTGTGCGTGCGTGCATGCGTGTGTGTGTGTGTGTGTGTACAAACATAAAATCAAGATTCCTGCCTTGTTCTCTTTACTCTTTGCTCCTACTTTAGTATCTGATCATACTCTGTGCTTGGTAAACTAGTTATCAGTTGAAATATTGAAGCTAAAGTGCTGGATTAATTGATCTGTGGAGAATCCCCATGTAAAGCCTACTTGGTTAGGGGTGTTGTAGCAGGGATGGAAACATATTTCAGGCTTGTTAATGACTTTGTTATACCTGAATCTCTGCCACCTGTACATGATTTTGTTGTGTCCTTTTGTAAGTGTCTCTGGGTATGTGCACTTGTCAAGGCAGATGCCTATGATGTCCAGAAGAGGGCATCAAATTCCCTGGAGCCACTGTTACAGCAGCCATCCAATGTGGGTGCTAGAGAGCAAACTTGGGTCCTCTGTGAGAGGACCACTGAGTCATCATTGCATCCCCTTTACTTTTATTTTTGGTGGTTGTGGGGATTGAACTCAGAGCTTAAATATGCCAGGCAGTCAGTCTACTGAGTCACAACCCTTCTTTTTAAGGCAGAACATTGTCTTGAATGTTGCTTCCTCCAAGTCCATCCCCAGTGACACACTTCCTCCAACGAGGCACCACGCCTCCTGATCTATCTCAAGTAGGGTTACTCTCTGATGACTAAGAATTCAAACATATGAACCTTGAAGGGCCATTCTCATTCAAACCACCATACCGAGGAGAACCTTGAATTCTTAATCCCCCTGCCTCTACCTCTTAAGAGTTTGGATTATAGGTATGTACCACTGTGCCATGTTAGAGTTTAAAATAATAATAATAATAATAATAATAATAATAATAATAATAATAATGATAATGATAATAGTGAAGTATGGGAACTGCAGAGATGGCTACCAGTTACAGAGTCCTTACTGCTCTTGCGGGGCACTTGAGTCTGATTCAGCACCCACACGGCAGCTCATAGTCATCTGTAACTCCAGTTCCAGGACCCGACACCTGTCATGACCACTTTTGGCTCCTGCGTGCATATGACCCACATTTATATACAGACACACAAAATGAAATAAATAAACTTTGTGTTTATTGTGTATACACACATACTCAAGCATGACATGTTACACACGTTGTGAATGTCAAAAGAAAACTTGTATGAGTCACTTCTCTTTCTCAGGAATCAAATGCAAGTCATCAACCTTGGTAGCAAGAGGCTTTACCCACTGAGCCAGCTTGCCAGCCAAAACTTTTATATCTCTAGTTTCTAGATGAGGGTATGGATATGGGAGACACTTAAGCATTGGTTGAATAAATGAATATTGGGGAATGCCTTGAGCTGGGCAGTGGAACCTCCTATGTAATAAGCCCTCCTTATCTCTCCTTTTACCTTGGCCCATTAGCCTGTCTCCTCCAGATGGAGCCAGTGAACTATGAACGAGTGAGGGAATACAGTCAGAAAGTCTTAGAGCGACAACCCGAGAATGCCAAGGCCTTGTATCGGGCTGGAGTAGCCTTCTTCCATCTGCAAGACTATGACCAGGCTCGACACTACCTGCTGGCTGCTGTCAATAGGCAACCTAAAGGTGAGTGAGTGAAAGGGACGTTAAGGAGATGAGCATATATAAAATTGTCAGTGCAAAGAAGTGATCAGTGATTAAAATGACAGTGCTAATTGCTGTGGTCTGACATTACACACTGTACTCTTGTGTCGCTATATTCACATACCTATCACTACAGCTATTGCAAATCAACAGAAGGGGTCGGGATGGATGGAGATTGTATGTATGTATGTGTGTGTGTACATTTCAATCCTCGGTGTGCATTGCATAAGAAGCAGATGTCGTGGTGTGCACGCCTGTGATCTCAGCAGCACTTGGGAGGTAGAGGCAAGAGGATCAGTGTCCTTTCCTTATACAGGGAGTCTGAAGGTGACCCTGTCTCAAAACAAAACTTTCTCATTCTGGGTAGTGGTGGCATATGTCTTTAATCCCAGCACGTAGAAGGCAGAGGCAGGCAGATCTCTTGAGATTTAGGCCAGCCTGGTCTACAGAGTGAGTTTCAGGACAGCCAGGGCTACACAGAAAAACCCTGTCCCGACAAAACAAAGCAAACCAGAAAAACCTATTGAGGTAGTAGCCCATAAAATGGCAGCTTTAGTTTAACTTTTTCAGTTTATTGGGTTTTCTTTCTTTTTTTAAGACCTATTTTTAAGTATACCAGTGTTTCACCACCTATGTACTCTTTACCGTTTTGTTGGTGGTGTGGACCTGGAAGAGTGGGACCTAAAAACGAGGTCACTGAAATTTCACTCAGTAGCTACCTTCACTAAGAGTGTTAAACAATTTATACTCTGAGGGCTAAGAAGAATCACATGAGTAAGGTGTTCAATTACAAGGACGAGCCACACGTGGCAGAAACCCATGTATTTTCCACTGAGGCACATAAACACAGTAATAGCCTGCTGTAGTGAGTGATTTAAAGTAAACGCTCTCCTGTCCACCAGCCTAGGAGGGTGCAAAAGCACATTCCAAGAGCAATTCCTTGTTTTTGAAGAAACTGAGATCACAATACTCGTCTTATTTTCTTGGAGTTTTCTCACAGCACTCAGAATTCCTCCCCTCACACTTCATTCTTGGACTGTGTTCCAACACTATAGCTGTGCACCATATGTGTGCCTGGTGCCTTTGGGCCGAAAAGGCAGTCATGTAATCTTCTGAAACTGTAATGAGACACCATATGGGTGCCAGAACTGAACCTAGGTCCTCTGTAAGAGCAGCAAGTGTTCTTAATAGCTGAGCCATCTCTCATGCCCTAGTTTTTGTTTGTTTGTTTTGTTGTTGTTATTGTTTTTTAAAAGAATTATTTATATATATGAGTATGCAGTCACTGTCTCCAGACACACCAGAAGAGGATGCCAAATCCCATTACAGATGGTTGAGAGCCACCATGTGGTGCTGGGAATTGAACTCAGGATCTCTAGAAGAGCAGTCAGTGCTCTTCACTGCTGAGCCATCGCTCCAGCCCTCCTGCCCTAGTTTTTAACTGTTTTTAAGATAGATCATAAGTCCCAGGAAGGAGCAGGAAAGGTGGTCGTGAAACTCTCAGCTGAGGAGCTCTTGGCCCTTGATAGCTGTTAGAAGAGGGAGAGTTAGTTTTCCATAGTGAGGTGATCAGCCACACTCCAGGACAGGCCCCATACCCAAGAGTGGTTGGTCAACTCAAACTTGGGAGTAGTTGGAGTTGAGGAAGAAGAAAACTCAAACTTGTATGGGGAGGGTGTCAGGGAGGGTGGAGTCAGCCAGATAGATCTGGGATGAGTTGGAGATTGGGGGCGGGGGGAGGGGCATGGATTAAAATGCATTGTGTAGGGGTTGGGGATTTGGCTCAGTGGTAGAGCGCTTGCCTAGGAAGCGCAAGGTCCTGGGTTCGGTCCCCAGCCCCGGAAGAAAAAAAAAAAAAAAAAATGCATTGTGTAGGGCTGGAGAGATGGCTCAGAGGTTAAGAGCACTGTCTGCTCTTCCAGAGGTCCTGAGTTCAATTCCCAGCAACCACATGATGGCTCACAACCATCTATAATCAGGTCTGGTGCCCTCTTCTGGCCTGCAAGCATACATGCAGGCAGAAAGCTGTATGATGTATACATAATAAATAAATGTTAAAAATAATTCTATAAAAATGCATTGTGTAAAATTCTCAGAATTAATACATTATTTTAAAATTATATTTCCTTTTAAATATATTATTTAGCATTTAGCTCAGTGGTAGAGGCTTGCCTACATAAATTTGGGTCCCAGCTCCGAAAAAAAAAAAAAAAAAAAAAAAAAAAAAAAGAAAATTTAGGTACATAAAGGTGTGCACATGAACAAGTCTTTCGGGGTTGGGGATTTAGCTCAGGAGTTGGGGATTTAGCTCAGTGGTAGAGTGCTTGCCTAGCAAGCGCAAGGCCCTGGGTTCGGTCCCCAGCTCCAGGGGAAAAAAAAAAAAAAAAAAAAAAAAAAAAAAAAGACAAGTCTTTCACTTCTGTGGGAATTTTGAGGGTTTTTTTTTGGTGGTTGTTGTTTTTTACTTACTTTGTATGTGGTGGAGGCTGAGGTGGTCACAGACCACAGCACATGTGGAGGCCAGAGGACAGCCTGTAGGAATTGCTTCTCTCCTTACACTATGTGGGTTCTGGACTCCCTCTGCTCGTAAGCCTGGCTGGACAGCAAATGCCTTTGCATACTGAGACATTTTGCTAGTCCGTGGTTTTGTTGAGACAGGGTTCTCCCTTCGTTGCCCAGGCTAGCCTGCAACTGCATCCCTAGTGCCAGCCTCCCTGAGGAGTGCTAGCTTTACAGGAGTTTATTACCTCATACAGAATACTCCTGTGTTCTTGTTTTCACAGGAAAGCAACTATTAGTCCTGTCTATATCCTTAAGAATATTTAAGTTTAAACAGGCATATTCATTAATATTCCCGGTACCAGCTCTATAGGTCAATGGTTTATATATACACAAGCCTGTTTCTGTTCATTTTGCTGTGTTATAGATCACACTTAGGCCTGGCCTGCAAATATTCTACCCCTGTGACACCCCAGCCGGTTTATTCTGCTTGTGTAAAATATCCACTACCACCCTACCCCCTTTTCTGTTTTGCTGCTGGGAACTATACTCAGAACATTACACTTAGCAGGTACTGCATCCATGTCCTTTTAAGTTAAATTAACTAGTTATCTATTTTGGAGTTTTGTGGGACAGAATTTCACCATACTGCCCAGGCCAGCCTGGAGCCCTATTTATTGCTCAAGCTGGATTGAACTTAGCTGTCTGAGTACTGGAATTGTGTTACTATAATGGGGATTTTAGGAACTTTTCTTTTTGTTCTGTCTGTCTGTCTGTCTGTGTGTGTGTGTGTGTGTGTGTGTCTTTGGAAACAGGATTTCCTGTAACTTGGGCTCATCTCAAATTCAGTTTGTAGCACAGGCCTTGAACGTTTGGTCCTCTTCCCTTCTACTTCCGGGTGCTAGAGTACAGATATGTACCACTATACCACTTAGGAGTTTGCTTTTAAAGCCCCTGCCTTTTCCAGAGTGGGTTAATGGAACCCTGTAAATGAACTTGGTCATCGTGGCTCAGCGTGCTCTCCAGACAGGAGCTGGCCTTTGCTTTAGATAGTTTATCATTTAGACAGGAGCTGGCCTTTGCTTTAGATAGTTTATCATTTAGCTCAGCTAGCTCCAGGTGTGCCCTGAAAAGAGAAGCTCCCGATTGGGAGAATGTCAGATTTGGCACTCAGTTTTCAGTACAGAAAGGAAACTGAAGCAGATGGTAAGATCATTTCTGTGTTGTTGGTTTAACACTGAATATCATATCGTTCTTGCCTGGATCCCATCACTGAATAAAGCCAAGCATGCTCTTGTGTGCCTGTAATTCCAGCACTTGGAGGTAGAAGTTAGTAGACCATGAATTTGAGACCAGGTACAAACAAACCAACCCTAACCCTATACAGGTTTTGTTTGCTTGCTTTTTAAAGATTTATTTACTTATTTTATGTTTGTGAGTACACTGTAGCTGTCTTCAGACAAACCAGAAGAGGGCATCAGATCCCATTACAAATTGTGAGCCACCATGTGGTTGCTGGGAATTGAACTCAGGACCTCTGGAAGAGCAGTCCATGGTCTTAACTGCTGAGCCATCTCTCCAGCCCCTTGTTTGTTTAAGTCACAGTTTTAAGCTGGGTCTGGTGGTAGAAGCAAAAGAATCAAGTGTTCAAGGCCATTTTCTAGTACAGATCAAAATAAAAGCCAACAAGGAAGGGCTACAGGAGTCTCTCAATAAATAAATAAATAAATAAATAAATAAATAATGATAACAACTCACAGTGGCATTGAAAATAGAGTTTACTATTGTATATGATACATTTCGGGTTTAGAGAACTAAAATAACTAGGAGTGTTAACAGTGCTCTCTGGTACATTCTGGTCATTATGGTCTGTCTGTAAATGTCTTCTCCATTGTCTTTGAAGATGCCAATGTCCGGCGGTACCTCCAGTTGACACAGTCAGAACTCAGCAGCTACCATAGGAAAGAGAAACAGCTGTACCTGGGCATGTTTGGTTAGTGAAGAAAAAGGATGCTTCTCAACTTGAACTCAAGTGGACAAGTAAAGACCCCTCCAGGGAATCTGAGCCTCGGCAAGAGAAATTCACTGTTTACCTCTGACCCAGGTGGATTTGCATTGTTTCCTGTTCTGCACAGCTCTTTGCTACTTAGACCATCTGCATCGTTTATTGTCTGTCCCCTAGTATATTTGAATGGCTTTCAATCCATGTGTGCCTGGAGAAGTAGACTAGAGAGCATTCATCAACTTTGGGTGGAATCGACTCTATTTGTGGCGTAGACTTACTGAGATGTTAGACGCTTTCAGACACAGAGCAGAGGCCAGTGAAGGATGCGACAGCAAGGATTGGCAGAAGGAATCTTCTGCTGTTTCCTCAGATGCCTTTGCTTTTCCTACTGGGATATGGATATATGTAAACAAGATAATTATACATTGAGCCCGAGTATATTTATATTAAAGATTTGCAATTAATAATTTTAGGGCTAAGAGTGTAGCTCAGTGTTAGATGGCTTGCCTAGCATATATAAGGCCCTGGGTTTGATTCCCTAGTGCTGCAAAACTAACCAACTAACAAGAAAAAAAAGAATCAAACTTTTGTTATTTAAATTAATCTCTTATACTCCTTTAATATTTCAGACACATTCCGGTTTTTCCCCCCATAAAAGTATCTTCTTTCTAGGCAGGCATGATGGTACATGCCTGCAGTTCAAGCACTAGGAGTCTGGGACAGTCACAAATTCAAGGCCAGCCAGATCTTGTTTAATTCCCCTTTCTGTTTTTTGGTTTGGGGGTTGGGGATTTAGCTCAGTGGTAGGGCGCTTGCCTAGCGAGGGCAAGGCCCTGGGTTCAGTCCCCAGCTCCGGAAAAAAAAAAAAAAAAAAAAAAAAAAAGGCCCAGGGTAAATCCTAGCCAGTGGCTGTTTTTTGGTTTGCTTTGTTCCCTCGTAATTTCTAGTTCTTGCTGTTACTTGAACTCAGATCATGGACATAGTACAACTTGTTTGTCATTAATTTATTCTCTCTTTTTTTTTAAACTTCTGGAATGAATGTCTGGGATACATGAAACCCTGTTTTTAGCACTTCAGTAGTTAAGACTATTTACTAACTCTGTCCTTGTGCCAAGAAGGAACCCCAGTGTTGGTGAGTTTTCCCTGGGTGTGTGTTTATATATGGTGCTGGAGTTTAAACCCACCTTGCACATACTAGGCAAGCATCCTGTCATCAAGCTACACAGCTAGTCCCACAGTATTTGCTTTGTATTTCAGAAAGTATTTCTCTGTGTAGCACTGGCTAGCCATGTCTTAATAGTTACTAGATACATTTCTAAAGTGTGTTCACTTTTCTGAAAGGCATTCCTTTGTCTTCTTGAAAGTGTACCGTAATAAAGCATGGTAGAACTGTTTCCTTCTCGGCTGTCACTCTGTCTTGTAGGAGCTCAGGGCCTCACAGAGGAAAGACATTACAAGGGAAGTTATTACTTAGTGTTTTGGAAGCACCTGATAGAACCCTTGAAGAAGCTGTGTCACTTATGGGTACAAATCTAGGGTTGTCCTGCCTCTGGCATTTCATCTACTGGTGGCTGCTTTGTCATTCTGTTTACTCTGGATTGTGTTTATGTCATGGATGCCAATTAGTAGCTAAGACCACATAATAGGCCTCTACCTTTATAAGTAGAGATAATAAGCATGTGTCTCTAGCCATCATATAATCATAAGCCAAATAAGTTCTTGGGATGGGATCAACTAGTTATTAATAACACCTGAAACACTCCTAATACTCTACACTTCTTTGTTCCTCCCCATAATTTAAATAATACATCCAACAAGATAAAAGGTTTTCTACCAAATCTAAAAAAAAAAATCCAAGGACAGAACTAAGTAAAGTAGACTATTTTATCTTCCAAATGTCTTAAACTGCTAAGGTTAGCATATGTCTGTGATCTCAGCACTCAGGAGGCTGAGGCAGGAGGATTGCCTGGCCAGTCTGGGCTATATACTGAATTCCAGACTAGCCAGAGTTATCTAACAAGATCATGTCTTAAAAACTCAGATGGATTGTGAATCCTGTCACATTGTTAGAAACCCATTTGAAGTTTCTACTCAGTAATTTTCCATGTATAATCTCAACACTACCCCTTGATTATAAATATCCACTCATCTAGCCGAAGTCAATTAGGTCCGCTCTCTGCCCCACTGGACAACCTGGTTGCTGAGGTTCCTGTGCCATGACTGCCTGAATGGTCTGTTTCCCATGCTTTGAAAAATTAGTTAAAATCATTGTCTTCTTGCATGCTTCACTTCTTCAAAGCTGGTTTTGCTTCCTGGTTGTTGTGTAAAAATTTGATGTTAAAGGAAGCTATCCACTACATCATTGAGAAAAAAATAAAGCTGATATTCATAAATGCATCTTAGAAATGTATTTTGTTGATCAATTTCTCAGCCTTCCTCAGAGGTAGCACAGTGTCAGACTTATTTGGCAGCTCTTATTATGAAGCTCAGTTTCCAACAGACACTTTAAGGCACAGAACAATAAAACTAAACCTGACAAAGGTCTTGAAGAGGTCTGATGAGCTTGACATTGTGAATTGGCCTCAGAGGATCCCTAAATATCTATGTTCAGAAGTTTGTGGAGGGAACAGGGTCCTAGCTTTACCAGGCTTTAAGCATTTCCAACAAGATTTGAAAATTTTGAGGGAAGAGAAATTCTATGTGAAGGGACACACATAAAGGGCAGTTTGAGGCCATATTTCCCAAATGAGACCCACTCCCTTCATAGTTTCACCTCAAGTTCTAGATACATATTATCTGTGTTAGTGTTTAGTCAATGTGAGGGTTGGTACAGATTAGCTTTGCAGTAGAGCTAAGCTAACTCTTCTGTTGCCTAACTCGCCCAAAAATTATTTTAATATAAATTTCAGTTTTTAATGTCTCTGTAGTCTTGCCTGCCCTTGATCTCATAGCAGTCCTCCTGTACTGGCCTAGGTGCTAGGATTATAAGCACAAACCTGCACACAAGCTATCTTTTATTTGTGTGCATTAGTGTTTTGTCTGCTTGTGGTATGTCAGTGTGTGAGGGTGTCAGACCTTGGAGTTACAGACAATTGTGAGCTGCCATGTGGGTGCTGCAAATTGAAACTGGGTCCCATGGAAGGAGCAGTCAGTGCTTTTAATCTGCTGAACCATCGCTCCAGCCCCACTAGGCTATCTTTACACACTGGTTCTTCCTAAGTTGCCCAGGCTAGCCCAATCTGTTGAGCTCAAGTGAATCAGCCTGAGCCTTCCAAGAAACTAAAACTACTGGCAAGTTCCAGTCACCTGCCTTTAAAAATGAAGGTGTATTTACTTATTCATGGGTTCCTTTTCTTTCTCCTTCTGTGCTAGGGCCTTATGAATGCTAGGCAAGTACTCTCCCACTGAGTTAGACTCTGGCCCTCTGACTTGTCAACTAAGTACTGGCCAAAGGCTATGACCTGAGTAACCCAGTAGTGACTATTACTCAGGCTGTCTAGAGAAACTACATCCTTTGCATAAGGACACTGCTCTTTACTTTGAGGAAATGATATTCTAAAGACAGCATATTCTTTTCAACCCCACCCTCCACCTTTTAAGTGAGAAATCAATAACTGTAAAGCCTACCCTTTTGAAGGCAGCCGATTCTAACAGGCATTTTGATAATTACTGTAGGAAAGATGGAAAGATGGTGTTGCGCTTGCCTAGAACAGCTTTTACTATTTATACCTATACTTTGCCGTCTTGGGAGGAATTAAGGCAGTAACTCGTTTGCATAAACAAGATTGGAAGATGGTTAATATAAGGAATGTGAGCTGGCCTTGGTTGTCTATCCTGTAGTCACAGTACTGATAAGGCTAAGGCAGATCTTGGGTTTCAGGCTAGCCTGGTGTACATAGTAAGACCCTGTCTCAAAGGACAGGGCCCAAGGAGGTAGGCATAGTAGTATATGCCTAAACTACCAGAACTTGGGGATTTAAAAGCAAATGGATCAGGAAGCAGGGCAGGGTAATCTCAGCTACTTACCAAGTTCAGGACCAGACTGCTCTACACAAGACCTTGTCTCCAGAACCAGAAGGAAGCGGAGAAGGAGTGTTACTGGTATACAGTTCATTTTTCATTCTGGAGAAGATGGGGGTCTTCCTTTTTGCTGCCTCCAACTGCCAAGTAGCTGGGACTAAGGAGGGGCTGCCATTGGACTTGTTTTCGACTTAAGAGTATTCTTAGCAGCAAAACAACAGAAAATACACACAAAAACCCCAAAACCTCTTGCTTCCCACAAGGGAGCTTTCTTTGGCCAAATCCTCGCTGTTCAGCTCAGTCCCCTTCTATGTCAGAAACAGCAGTAGCTCAGTAGCTCTGAGTATGACACCTCCAGAGGAGGGGAAGAGACAGAGGAAGTTTGTCTTACTCTGACCTTTTTGGTTTCCCTTCCTGTCTGATCTGCATTGTGTGCAAGAGAGGACACTGGCTTCTCTATTCTACAGCTCCACCCTTCACAGACTGGAAAGTTGCTTCCATTACACTGAGCTCTTTCCCCTCATCCCATCTCAACACTTCACAAACTCCAGTTTTTGGGTGTTTTTCACTCTCTATTGCCAACAACTGCCTGTATAACTTTACTGAGTTCTTTATGCTTTCTAGGCTGCTGTTATCACACTATTAACTTCCTTTTCTGGAGTACTAGGGACTAAACCTAGGGTCTCAGGCTAGGTAATCAGTCATCTCCAGCCCTGCACATTAGAAGTAAAGGCCTAAGATTAGATGACTGTAAGATCCTTATGGGGTTTCCTGCCTTTGCTTTCTCAAGTAACTGTCATTTCAGTACCTCCACAGGTTCTTCGCTCCTGTCAAAGTCCCTCCCTACAGGATATATTGTTTTCTCTCACCGGTTTCTATCTTCAGATAACTCAATTCAATTCACAAATAAGCAAAAAGTTCTAGTTACCAATACTTGGCACTTTTTGTGACAACAGTGTCTGTTGTCAAAACAGCCAACCAAAGATCTTTCTAGGTGCAATGTAGAGGTGACAAGGTAAGAGAACAAAGCCATACACTCAAGAGATTAAGAACACTACTTGTGGGACTGGAGAAGTCTGATTCCCTCCTGTCCTTCAAGAGGATCCAGGTTCAATCCTCAGCATCTACATGGTGATTAACAACCATCCATAACCTCAGGCCTAGAGGAGTCCATGCCCTCTTCCTGCCTCAGATCACAGGGATGCATGTGGCATACAGACAGGCATGCAGCCAAAGACCCATACACAAAATAAGAATACAAACTGGGCGGAGGCAGGTGGATCATTGTGAGTTCAAGGCCAGCCTGGTCTACAGATCCAAGTTCCAGGACAGCCAGGGGTACACACAGA
The DNA here is from genome assembly GCF_011064425.1 of Rattus rattus. Classification (NCBI taxonomy): domain Eukaryota; kingdom Metazoa; phylum Chordata; class Mammalia; order Rodentia; family Muridae; genus Rattus; species Rattus rattus. The sequence goes on from NC_046155.1 coordinate 9,142,206, forward strand.
GAAACCCTGCCTTGAAAAAAAAAAAAACAGCTTCTACCTCCCTTGGATCTTGCTATGGACCAGCATGACAGATATACTGTCTGGAGTCACAAGCCAAGTGCAAATCCTAGTTTTCTCCTTAACCAGCTCTATGACCCTGAAGAAATAAATGAGTCCCAAATCTCAAGTTTTTTTTTTTAAAGGGAGGTGGGGCTAATACTACCCCCATGAAGATGTCAAAAGATTAGAGCATATGGTGCCCAATCCAGCCCAGAATAAAAGTGCAGCTACAGCAGCCCATGTGTAAGATTCCCTCTTTGTACTCTTTCCCTAAGCAATTAGACCCACACGCTTACCCAATACAGGTGTCAGATAAAAGACCTAGAGGGCAGAATGAAGGCATGCAGACTTGAAGAAACCAGCCAACACCAGTTCAAAGGGATAATTTCACTGCCAGTTTTATGTTCCAGAAAGTAGAACGAGAAGCAGTTACACCTCAGGAAAATTCTCAGTGCCCTTGGAGAATTTGGCTGACCTGCTCTGCCCTATAATGTCCTGTTTATCTGGCTGGACAGAGAAAAGGGTAGACACCTTTAGCTTGGGAAGAACCTTCATTCTGCCACTCAGGAGTGATGAGGTGCCTCCAACCTTCTCTGTAGCCATCTAACAATGGTTAGAGCAAGCCTGGCATCAGTTCATGCTCACCAGAGGTTAATTTTTGGGACCAAGTACAAAATCTTTGGGTGGACCTCCACCACCACTATGTCTCTCTGTTGTTTGGGAGCCAGAGAGGGGCTGCACCCCTAAAACGGTGCTAGCCTCTGGGTCTGGTTTGCTGCGTTTGGCCAGGTCCTCATTGTGAGCCTTGCGGATGTGGCGGTAGAGGTCCCCTGACTGTGTGTAACTTCGTAGGCAATAGCGACACTCATAGGGGCGCTCACGTGTGTGTACTGTGGCATGTCGCCGTAGTGTATAAGAACATGAGAAAGTCTTTCCACATGTCTTACAGGTGGGAACATCCTCTGTAAAGCTCCCAAAGCTCCCTTGGGCTGCTTCATACTCAGAAGGAGGGTAAAGTGGTTCATGCAGGGCTGGCGGTGCAGGCAGGGGTGAGGTCACCAGTCCTCGATGATACTGCCCTGGACCTGGCAGCAGATGATACGGTAGATGAGGTTCTGGAGGCAGGAAGTGGTCACTTGGCCCCACCTCTTCTAGTCCTGTTGCCCCTGGCTCCTCAAAAGCCTCTGCCTGTGAAGGCTGTCCCCCATACATTGCTCCTCCAGATGGGAACAGTCCTTCAGATCCCTGAGGCTGTTCCTCTGACAAGTCAGTCTCCTCATCAGAGATCACGATAGCTTCTACTTTTACCTGGACCAGTTCAGCTTCAACTGGGGCTGGAGCCTGGGACAGGACTGGGGCTGGCGCGGGGGGTGGGGCTGGAGCTGGGGGATAGAAGCCTTGCAATGGTCCTCCAGTATCCCTTGGTTCCACCACCCTCAGACTCTCAGGAACCACATCAAGAGGAGTCAAGGGCTCCACTGAAACTGTTGGAAGGCCAGAAGAGAAATAGTTTACAGGAATGGTCTCTGTAGAGCTACTGGGGCTGGCAAGAGAGACAGAGACGTCAGCCACTGATGGAGGAGGTGCCCGAAGATGTGATGAGTCAACTTCCATGCTTGGTTGTGTAGTGTCAGCCCCACCAGAAACTGGTGGCCCATCAGCAGGATGAGCAATGGGTAAGGGAGTGGCTGGACCCTTCCATTCCTCTTTGCTCCAGCGGACTGATGGTTCAACAGATGCCAGTAAAGGCTGTGGGCCTCGAGAACTCCCCGACAAAAACTCCAAACTAGCAGGATTGGTTTCCTCTTCTTTCTTGGTACTGTCTGCCTCTGCCAGAGCTCGTGCTTGCAAGCGTTGCTTACAAACCTTAACAATGTCATTCATGTGCAAGTAGCTGGCAGCTGCCAGCACATCTTCTAGAGGAGTATCTCCCCTAAGGGCCAGCTGGCCAGCATACATAAAGTCCAAAAGCAACCCAAAGGCTGGGGCGGTGACAATCTCATTGTGAATACACACCAGATCCCTCTTGTCCAATTCCCGTTCCTTGTAGAATAGCTGAAAGAATGGGCTGCAGGAGGCCAGCACAGCCCTATGGGCCAAGAACTGGATACTACCAACCATCACAGTGCAGTCACAAAGGAAACCCTGGGACCGTTGCTCCCGCAGGCTCTGAAGCAGCTGCTGACTGTGTTCTGGGAACTCCATAGCACCCCAAGGAGGGAAGGGTGCCCAAGAAAGTTCCCTACCACTGGCTCCCTGGAAGAAAGGACACTGAGTTAGGACAGGTAACTTCCACAGCAACATCCACATCAGGGCTTAAATAGAAGTGGCCACCCAAGGCCTCTGCAACATGCTGACCCCCACCCCCAACCATGTTTCAGTTAACTGCCCTTCTTTTTCCACTATCCCATCCAAAGACCTGTTGGCTCCGCCCCCTAAACCCAACCTTAGGAATCGTCCCCGCCCCTATTCGAAAAAAGCCCTGCCCCCGGAAGTCCCGCCCCATAACCAGCCTGCGCTTCCTGGATGCTCAGCCGGTTCCTTACAGTGAGTCCTCCAACTACGACTGTCTTTTGCGCCCAGGCTTTCTCGGGCGATGCCTTCACGCCCCAGTCTCGGAACTTTCTGCGATCCTCCCTCTCGCATTCCAAGGCTAAGAACTCCCAACGTAGGAACTAGCAGAGAAAGCTGAGCCCTCACCCACGACCTAGCAGCTACCAGAAGAGCTCCGCCCCTTCCCACCTCCGCCGTCTTAATTGGCTCAAGCTTGCCCTCTCTAGTTGTGGATTGGTTCACTGTGTGCTACCAACCCTTCGGTAACCAGCGTTTCCAAATGGGCAGTTCGTGCCATCGCTCAGGCGTCGAGGCTCACGATTGGTTGTTGCTCCTGTCCTAAACTTTTTCTCCTCATCCCGCCTTCTTTCCCCCAGAGACTTCAGGATTGGCTGAACTTCACCTGTTTCCCGTAGGGAAATTACCCGCCTGGGTGGGGCGAGGTTGGCACATGCGCAGTGCATTTGGGAGTAAATCTGTCGCGGAGTGTCAAGGAGAAATATAATAAAATGGTGTGATAGCCTGTAGGCCCGTGTCTAGACCAAGCCCTGCCGAAACAGTGGGCAGTAAGCCACACCTCCCAAAAGTGCATTTCACTCTTGCAGATCCCGTCCTCAAAAATTACAGGGTGCCCCAACTTGTTCGAGGCTCAGTAGTGGTGTTAGGAACTACCTGTAAGTCTTCCAATGAAGACGATGGACTGTTCTGTAGGCAAGTCCTAGTAAGGACAGGAGTGGGACAGAGTCTAATAATATCTTTGTTGTTAAATCTCTTCCCTAAGGGGACTAGGAGGGGGGCTGCGATCGGGATGTAAAGTGAATAGAGGGGGGAAAAAATCTCTTCCTTTAGGGCCCAATGATAAACCAAGGTACTATGTCTCTAAATTTCACCTTTGGGCCCCAGAGAATTTATTGAGCGTACTTACAGAGCCTAAGTGAGGGAAAAAGCTGAAGAAACCTTTTTTTTTTTTTTTTTTTGGTTTTTTTTTTTGGGGCTGGGGACCGAACCCAGGGCCTTGCCCTTCCTAGGCAAGCGCTCTACCGCTGAGCTAAATCCCCAACCCCCCGCCCCCTTTTTTTTTTTTTTGAGATAGGCCTCACTTAGCACCGGTTGTTCTTGTAGCCAAAGATGACCTTACACTCCTGATTTTCTGTCTACTATCTGAGCCCTGGGATTCTGGGTGTTCATCAACAGGAACAACCTGAATAAAATTTTCAGTCTGTAAATGCCCAGAGGAAAGGGTGTAAAGTATAGTGATACCTGTCTCTTATCTACCCTAATTAAATGTAAATTATACAAGGTTTTCAGGAGTGTGTAGGTACCCTGTCACTCCACACCAAACACCACTTCATGACAGTAGTCCCAGTTGTAACTTTACTTTTTTAAAATACATGTTTAACGATGATTCTTAAACACTTTAATCTCCCTTGTAGCCCACCACCCATCAGTAGTACTGGAAAAGAAAAGATATATGGGAAGTGGACCTGTTTAGAAAGTTTCTCTGGAGCAACTCTTGTCTCTGTTGTCTGGAAATAAGCAGTTCAGTCCACAGGTTAGCGGCGGCAGCTGGATCCACTCCCAAGCTCACCAATGCACCAGCAGTCCAGTGTGGAGAGTCAGGAGAGTAAATATGAATCAGCAGCAGTGACGCTGCCTAGCAGAGACAGCCAGGCCTCAACCTCCACATGAGTCAGTAGGAGGGACCAGGAGGAACACCAGAAGTTCTAGGGCTGTGCTTCTCTCAGGGAAGAGATCAGCAGACTTGAGACCCACAAGCAGTGCATAGCTGGCTCTATAAGCAAGCCTAGCTCAGCATCCATCACTGTCCATGGAGTCCTATTTATACGCTCTCCAAACACCACATGTCCTCCACAGGTCTTGCCTCAGCACGTGCATCTGTCTCAGTTGACATCACTCTGCCAATCAGCCTGAGTCCGTGGAAGCAGCAAGAAACTGCAGCACACTACCGAAAGGCTTTTGGTGTGTCTCTTTCTATGGAGTCCTGACAAGTGGAGCTCAACTGTGCAACATTAGGCAGACCAATGCATGCATGCCATTAGCAAAGAATCCTTCATCGCATGTCTTTTCACGTGCTTGCTTTAGCAGAACAGCCTTGCTCCTGTGTCTGCTTCAGCTAAATGTTCCTTCATGAGTCTGCTTAGTCTTTCTCCTGTGTCCACTTCAGGAACACACCGCTTCATGTGTTTGCCCCAGCAAAACAGCATCTGACAACCCCTAAATTTCCACTTTGCCCAGGACTTCAACAGCAAAGGCAAGAGAATTGTTAAAAGTTCAAGGCAGGGGTTGAGGATTTAGCTCAGTGGTAGAGCGCTTGCCTAGCAAGCGCAAGGCCCTGGGTTAGGTCCTCAGCTCCGGGGGAAAAAAAAGTTCAGGGCAAGCTTACTCTACAAAGCAAATCTCAGGTCATCCATGGTCACATAATAAAACCCTGTCCCTCAAATAGAAAAGAAAGTAAGCCTAGTGCATGCCCACATACGTGATCTTTTTGCTTGTTTGTTGTCTTTTTGTTTTGTTTAACAAGACACTTTCATTTTTTTTTCGGAGCTGGGGACCGAACCCAGGGCCTTGCGCTCGCTAGGCAAGCGCTCTACCGCTGAGCTAAATCCCCAACCCCGACACTTTCATTTTTAATGTATCCCTGGCTGTTCTGGAACTCATGCTGTAGACCAGGTTGGCCTTGAACTTGGAGACCCTCCTGCCTTTGGTTCCTGAATATTGGGATTTAAGGCGTGTGCCACACTTCCAAGTGATTTCTTCTTAATTAGGTGTACTCAATGATGTCTGTTATCTGTGTGTGAGTACAAGCCCACAAGTGCTGGTACCTCCTGAGGCTATGAGAAAGTTTCAGATCGGGGTTGAGGATTTGGCCCTAGCAAGCGCAAGGCCCTGGGTTGGGGGCCCAGCTCCAAATTAAAAAAAAAAAAAAAAAAAAAAAAAAAAAAAGGGGAAGGAGAAAGTTTCAGATCCCCTTAGAGCTGGAGTTGTGAGACCTCGGGTACAGTGTTAGTAATTGAACTCAGGTCCTCTTCGAGAGCTTTATTTTTATTTTATGTGTAAAAACCTTTATTTTTATTTTATATGTATGAATGTTCTGGCTGTATCTATGCCTGTTCACCACAAGGGAGAAGTGTCCACGGAGGCCCCAGATGGCACTGGATCCCCTAGGATTGAAATATAGCTAGTTGAGTTACCATGTTTGTTCTAGGAATCAAACCTGGATCCTTCGGAGGAGCAACCATTGATTTTAACTGTTGAGCAATCTCCCCAGCTACCTCATCTTTATTTTATTTTATTTTTTTTCCCTTTTCTTTTTTTCGGAGCTGGGGACCGAACCCAGGGCCTTGCGCTTCCTAGGTAAGCGCTCTACCACTGAGCCAAATCCCCAACCCCTATTTTTATTTTACAAGCATTGGTGTTCTGCCTGCATTATGTCTGTGTACCACTAGCATGCAGTGCTGAATGAAGCCAGAAGAGGGTGTCAGTTCTCTCTGAACTGTAGTTACAGATAAGATTGTGAGCTATCCTGTGGGGGCTGGCAAGTGCTCTTAAGGACTGAGCTAATTCTTCAGCCCCTAAAATAAAATTTAAAAACAAATTTTTTTATAGGGTTTGTATACACAGTCTTGGTTATCCTGGAACTCACTTTGTAGATGTGGCTTAGCCTTGAATTAGCCACGGCTGGGATTAAAGGCATGTGGCGACAAGCCAGACCTCTTAACCATTTTTTTTTTTTTAAGGTTTTTCGAGACCGGGTTTTTCTGTGTAATCCTGGCTGTACTAATGAGCGCTGATGGGAAGGCCTGAGGGGCGGGGCTTCACGTATCCCCGCCCATGGCGTTAAGACTCAAATCTGCGGAAGCGACTGCGGAGACTTGGTGGGACTTCTGCAAGTGCTTCCGGCGAGGTCCCTTCCTGGGGAGTTCTGGCCTCTGCGGTCCAAGCTTCTGCAGAAGATGTTTTATCATGTGAGCTGGACGCGGGGTAGCGGTGAGGGCAGGGACAGGAGGAGCCTGGAGGGCCGACGGGTCGCCTCCTGTTCTCAGTGTGGCTGGCGGAGTCTTCATCTTCCTTTCTCTGCAGATTTCCCTGGAGCACGAGATCCTACTGCACCCACGCTACTTTGGTCCCAACTTGCTCAACACGGTGAAGCAGAAGCTGTTCACCGAGGTGGAGGGGACCTGCACTGGGAAGTAAGTGTCTGATTCACAGTGTCGTCTGCTGAATGCAGGCACAATGACGCTACTCTGTAACCTCTACTTCACTCCTTCAGTCAGGGCTTGTTTACTTACTCTGAGGAACTCTTCACCCTTCCAGGCATCCGAAGCAGCCAGTTTTTGCCTATTTTGGGCCTTCTAAAAGGTTGCTAAACCAAATTTTCTTCGCTTATGCGAGATCAGACCGTTATTATGCAAATGTTTTGGGTTTCGAGATGGCCTCACTATGTGGACCAAGCTGTCCTCTAATTCAGAGAACTGCCTACCACTGAGTGCTGGGATTAAAGGTTTTCGTCACAATTTTCTGTCTGATTTGTGGTTTTCGAAAGACTTGTCTCACCACTGACCTGGCAAGTCCTGGTACTGAGAGAATAGGTGTATGTCAGCATATCTGTGCCTTCTTGGGCATTTACTGTACAACTGTGAGAGCACCATTTAATATTTCAGGTGCTAATCTGAGTCCTGTCTCTTCTTGGTCATCGAGCTGTTCGAGCGGAGGTTCCACCACACACAGACTATTACTGGTGGCCTTTTAGAGGCTCTTCACATACAGTAGCTGTCTTTTTTCATCTTCCTGCAGATATGGCTTTGTGATTGCTGTCACCACCATCGACAATATTGGTGCTGGTGTGATCCAGCCGGGCCGAGGTTTTGTTCTTTATCCAGTGAAATACAAAGCTATTGTTTTTCGGCCCTTTAAAGGGGAAGTGGTGGATGCTGTGGTCACTCAGGTCAACAAGGTAAGAGTATTATTTATAGAAAGGTTATGGGGTTGGGGATTTGGCTCAGTGGTAGAGTGCTTAAGGTCCTGGGTTCGGTCCTCAGCTCTGAAAAAAAAGAAAAAAAAAAGAAAGAAAGGTTATGGGGTATTTCCTAAGGTGAGAGTTCAATTCCCAGTCCACTTACTAGTTGCCTTAAGCCTTTTGTGGTTGTTAAGATCTTATTTTATTTTATCTTAGTTTTGGGTTTTCTTTTTTTTTTTTTTTTTTTTTTTTTTTTTTTTTTTTTTTTTGGAGCTGGGGACCAACCAGGGGCCTTGCGCTTTGCCTAGGCAAGCGCTCTACCACTGAGCTAAATCCCCAACCCAGGTTTTCTTTATTTTTTTAAGGTTTGTTTGTTTATTTTTATTTATATGAGTACACTGTTATTGTCTTCAGACACACCAGAAGAGGGCATCAGATCCCATTACAGATGGTTGTGAGCCACCTTGTGGTTGCTGGGAATTGAACTCAGGACCCATGGAAGAGCAGTCAGTGCTCTTAACCACTGAGCCATCTCTCCAGCCTCAGAAATTAAGTTTCTTAAAGGCTAAGGGGTCTATAGCTCAGTGGTTTAGAGCACCTACTGGTTCTATAAGACCTGGGTTTGACTCCCAGCACCCAGCCAATGGCTCACAATAATCTGTAACTCCTAATTCCGCAGGGTCCCAACACCCTTTTCTGGCTTCCATGGGCACTGCAGGTACATGGTGCACAGGCACATGTGAGGTCAGAATATTCTTACACATAAAAATAATGAAGAACAAAAATGTAAAGAAATGAAAGACTACACAGAAATTAAAACAAATGCTCCAATTTAAACTGTTAAGAAACATGACTAATATGCCTAGAAATTAGATAAAGATGCTTCGGAGCCTTTGAAGCATGGTCATATTCCTTCTAGGTTGGACTTTTCACAGAAATTGGGCCCATGTCTTGCTTCATCTCTCGACACGTAAGTCTGGGCGTGCTGGGTGAGACCGAGGAGGAGAAACCAGCCCCTGACTCTCATCCTTTGATGCAGCTATTTGAAGTGCTAACCTTTGTGTCAATTTCCTTCTAGTCCATCCCTTCAGAGATGGAGTTTGATCCAAATTCGAACCCCCCTTGTTACAAGACCATGGATGAGGTGAGCGAATGAGGAGGAGTTGGTGAGAGGGATGAGGACCAGGCCTGAGTTTGCTTGATGACCCTGCTCTCTCCTTTCCACAGGACATTGTAATTCAGCAGGACGATGAGATACGCTTGAAGATTGTAGGGACACGTGTAGACAAGAATGACATTGTGAGTCTCTTGCTTGACTGGCCTGCCTTAGCCTCCTGGGTAGTAGGATTATAAATAATCCAAGTCATCATTCACAGCTGACAGCTGTGGGCTTCTCGTTTCTTTTGTAGAACATATTTATGTGGATGTGTGGGCATACACACTCGCCACAGTGTGACATTTAGACCGCCTTCAGGTCATCGCATGCTGCTGTGGATTTTGGGGGTGGAGGTCAGGTCATCAGGGTTGGAGCAAGCTCTTTCCCCATCTGCGCTGTTGACCTCTTGCCATCCACAGTTGTTGGGGGCTCTGTGCTCTGTGTCCATGAGCAGGGAATAGATGACAGAAGGCTCGGAATGGGGTGGGGCCCCACCTCACCATCCTTTCTCCCTTTCCTCTCGCAGTTTGCTATTGGCTCTCTGATGGACGACTACTTGGGTGAGTGCCTGACATGGGTGCTAGGACCATTCCCTGGAGAAAGGATGTGCTGGAGAGGGGATGGCTGTAGGATTTAAATGCCAGTCAGAGACATAAATTCTCATTGTGAGGTTGGGGATTTAGCTCAGCGGTAGAGCTTGCTTAGCACGCGCAAGGCCCTGGGTTCGGTCCCCAGCTCCGAAAAAAAAAAAAAAATCTCATTCTGTTCCCTTGGAAGTCCAAGATACCTTGTCTTTGGTGGTGGGAAATCTTTGGTTTTTGGCTGCCTGGGAACTCCGTGTCTAACTGATATTTTTTTCCTGATTTCACAGGACTCGTGAGCTGAGTGAGGGAGCCTCCAGCTTGCTTTGATCCTGATTTAGAAAGTGTGACTTTCCAACTTGAGCTCAGCACCAACTTGACTGTCGTACCAGAGGTTCAATCTGGCCACTGTTACGGGGCCAGGGAAGGCTCCTTGTCCCCAGAACACTTTGACTGTTTCTTCCAGCTGAGCTGTGCTCTTATTCTCTTCTGTGTTCTAACCATAAACATGTTGTCCTTAGTTCTCAAGGAAATGTGTCTTCTCTTGGTAGGAATAAAAGCTGTTTATTTATTTTACTTTTGGTTTGGCTTTGTGCTTTTTTTTTTTAAGATTTATTTATTGGGTTGGAGGGATGGCTTGCAGGCATATAGGCAGGCAGAACATTGTGCACATTATTATTATTTTTAGATTTATTTCATGTATATAAGTACACTGTAGCTGTCTTCAGACACACAGAAGAGGGCATCAGATCTCATTACAGATGGTTGTGAGCCACCATGTGGTTGCTGGGATTTGAACTCAGGACTCTGGAAGAGCAGTCAGTGCTCTTAACCACTGAGCCATCTCTCCAGCCTCACGTTTTGAGACAGGGCTTCTCTGTCCATCCCTGGCTGTTTTGGGGATCTGATCTCTAGACGAGGCTGGCCTTGAACCCAGTGTTCAAGGTCTGCCTCTTCCTCCACAATGTATCACCACCTCCCAGCTGAAACAAGTACTTTATTATCGTTGTTTGCTTTGAGACAGATGCTGGCCTTCAACTACTGGTACTCTAGGCCGGCTTCGAATTCCTGCTCCTCCTGGATCCACCTTCCAAGTGTAAAGATTGAAGGTGTGTGCCACCATTCGTGCCTGTTTTTGGTTTGTTTGGTTCTGGATTTTTTTTCTTTTAGGGCTGTGTGGCCAGTTGCTCGAGGATTAATTACATCGTACATAATATGGCCCCAGTGTTAACGTGTTGACATTCAGAAACTCTTAAAAGCTGATGCTGCTTGGTGAGATGATTCATATATGTCTTCAAGCTTAGCTCGAGGGAGGCAGAAACAATTGGATAAGTTCTGTGAGACCCTGCCTCGGTAGCTAGTGACAGAGACAATAATCTATCAATAATAATAACACAATTTTGAAAAGTAAGTAACAAATGAACAGCTGACACTGAGGCATCCATAATGGTGTCTGGGAAATGAGAGAAGAAACTGACTTGCTTTTCCACCTCCGCTTCTGAGAGCCGAGCTGTGCACTGCCACTGGAAGTGTTGACATCAACACTGCTCTACAAGAGGTGCTGAAGACCGCCCTCATCTACGATAGCCCAGTACGTTGGCAAACACAAAGCTCCCGAAGCCTTAGACAAGCGCCAAGCCCATCTGTGTGCTCGCATCCGACTGTGATGAGCTCGTGTGTGTCGAGCTGGAGGAGGCGCTTTGTGCTGAGCACCAGATCAATCTGATTATACTTGATCATGAGAAACGAGGGGAGTGGGCGTGCCCGTGTAAAAGTCATCAAGAGGGATGTCACAGAAAACAGTTGGTTGCAGTTGGGTAGTGGTTAAGAACTACGTATGGCAAAGAATCTCAGGCTTAGGATGCCACCAAGGAGTACTTCAAATGCAAGACATGAATAAATGAAACTTTTTTGGCTCAAAAGAGAAAAAGAAATGGACTCTACTATGGTTCCATTCCCCTTATCCACACTCCTGGACAAAGGTTATGTCGTTTCTCATCAGCCTCCCTGTTGGATTTTTCTATTTAAAATGTTCTTTTTTATTTAAATGAGGACACTGTAGCTGTCTTCAGACACAAGAGAAGAGGGCATCAGGCCTCATTACAGATGGTTGTGAGCCATCATGTGGTTGCTGGGAATTGAACTTAGGACCTTGGGAAGAGTGGCCAGTGCTCTTAACAGCTGAGCCATCTCTCCAGCCCTTAAAATGTTCTTAATTGGAACTGGGTGTAAGCCCACTCTACATAGTGAGATTCTGCCTCAAAAACAAAACAAAACAAAACATAATGTTCTTAATTGAAATTTTGATAAACTTGTAGGTTCAGGTTACCGCCATGCCTCCCACCTCCATTTGTTAGACAGGGTCTCAACTGTGTGGTGCTAAGTAGCCTGGGAATCACATAGATCTTTCTGGCTTCTGCCTTCCGACCTCGGCCTGTGCTATCGTGCGTGGCTTTGATCTTTTAAAGTCGGTAGTAGGGAAGTCTGGAAGTGAGGATGCTAATTGGAGAGAAAGGGAGGGAAGATATGCTCTTTACCAGGTAAAGTGGAAATTTCTTGGGTGAGCTCTTATTGGTTGCCTAGGTGATATGACATATGCTGAGGACTGACTTCAGTGTGGGAGGCCTGTCCTTGAGCCTGGCCATCTGCCTCAGGCGTGTGCAATCAAGGATCAGACTTCTGAACGTGTAAGTCGGCTCACTTTTTTTAAAGTCTGCTCATTAAAGAGTAGAATTCTTTGTATGTAACAGAATGCCTTAAGATAAAGTGTAGATAGGGCTTGTTAAGGTTACCTGGTTCTACTCACAGGCAGCAGGGCCCTTACCCCTGAGCTCAGGACACTTTAACGATATGGTAGCTTTGTTCTGAGGGTGGGGTGGCTCAGCAGTGATCCATCCCAGAAGGCATCCACAGTAGTCACTTTATTTCCTGTGGTAAGGTCGATCTCGTTACTGCCTTCCTGAGCACCTGCCTCTGCTCCAGTTGGGAGTAAATAAACCCCAGACAGATTATATACAGCTTCACTAGATCCGATAGTACCCAGCCAGGTCTGGGCCTTCCTCCATCCTCTTCTACCTCCTGGCCAATGGTTGTCCAGACATAAATGTAAGCAGTCCAAATGCTACTGACAGAGCAGATAAATTAAGACCTCTGGGAACGGCCTCTCTTTCATAGGTGGACAGACACTTCCGTGTTCAAGCATGGAAACCACACCAAATGTCAACATAACTGGGAGAGACAGCAGGGTCAGTATCCTCAGATGGTGTTGCCATGGCAACCGCAGTTCCATCCATCTGGCTCTTCTAGCTTAGTCCTAGAGGATTTTCTTTTCCAAGCAGCAGGAGCAGCAGCACTATCAAAACCTCAAAGAAAGAGGGGTGGATGTATACGGCCATGTTCTCTTGCAGGAAGCTCCTTTTTGGTATTAAAAAAATGGAGGGGGGGTTGGGCTGGAGAGATGGCTCAGTTGTTAAGAATGCTGACTGCTCTTCTAGAGGTCCTGAGTTCAATTCCCAGCAACCACATGGTGGCTCACAACCATCTGTAATGGTGATCTGATACCCGATGCCCTCTTCTGGTGTGTCTTAAGACAACTACAGTGTACTCCACATACATAAAATAAATAATTAGATCTTAAAAAATAATAAAGGGTTAAGAGCTCTTGTTGCTCTTGCATAGGACCTGAGTTCAATTACCCTCACAACAACCTGTTGTTACTCCATTTTCAGGAGTTCCGGCCACTCTGGCTTCCTTGACTGCTTTTCCAGAGGTCCTGAGTTCAATTCTCAGCAACCACATGGTGGCTCACAACAATGTTTAAAAAAAAATTTATAAAAAAAAAGATAATAAAGAACACTGAGGATGTAGCTTAGTGGTTGAACATTTGTCTATCATATGCAAAGCTGTTGGTTTGATCACCTAAAGCACAGTAAATAAATTTTACTTTCTTAGGGTTTCCTATATCCCAGGTTAGCCTTAAACTTGTTAAGTAGCCGAGGATAATATTGAACTTCTGATCCTCCCGTTTTCACCCAAGTGCTTGCTAGTTTATGTCCTGCAAGTACTAGACAAGCATGTTACAACGTGAGCTGTATGCAGCTTTACACAGGACTGGTGGGCTGGCGAAGACAAGTAAAAGAGCTTGTTGCATAAGTCGGACAACCTGAGTTCAACTGTTGGTCCCTACACGGTAGAACAAGAGTATCAGCTCCTCAAAGTTGTCCTCTTCTTTGCAAGCTCACACTCACACACACACACACACACACACACACACACACACACACACACACACATACACACACGCAATTAAACTTTTTTTTTAAAGACTTATTTATTTCATGTATGTGAGTAGCTGTCTTCACACACCAGAAGAGGGCATCAGATCTCATTACAGATGGTTGTGAGCCACCATGTGGTTGCTGGGACTTGAACTCAGGATCTCTGGAAGAGCAGTCAGTGCTCTTAACCACTGAGCCATCTCTCCAGCCCAGAATTAAACTTTTAAAATCAGAAACTGGAAAGCGGTGTGGTAGCACACACCTTTGATCCCAGCACTCTGGAAGCAGAGGAAGGCCTGAGTTTCATGGCCAGCTTGTTTTATGCGGTGACACACCTGTTAGCTCACCAACAAGAGCTGTTGCTTTAAGAAGCGCCACTCACGTGACCAACGACGCCTTGGTGCCCTTACCGCACATTCACACTGACCAATCTTGAGGTGGAACGCCTCTTTGGTGGGCGGAGAACTCAGTAGACGGCCTCCGATTGGCTCCGCGTATGGAGGGCGGAGCCTGAGCGCGGAGAGAGGGAATTACCGTGAGCCGGTGAGTGGAAGCAACCTTCTCCTCCCCGGCAGGCGCCTTCCCAACGCCGGAGTCCGTAGGTGAGCAGGTCCCGCCCGGACCCAGGGATCGCTTCTCACGGTGGGCTGCTCACCAGCCCCGGAGCCCACGGGGGCCCGCCCCCTCATCGAGCACGTGACACAAGTTCCGTAACCCCTGACCTCCCCACTCGACCCCACGCCCTCTGGATCTGGGTTGGAGGTAGGTGGGTGGGAGGAATGCGCAACCTAGAAGCCCTTGGAAGTCGGTTCCCACGCCTCCTGGTCAGGAGGACTTGGAACTGAGGATGTGCAGGACAGGAGTCTAAAGGAGTGGGAGACCTTGGTCACAGAGTGGATTTTGTGAGGTCTCAGCAGGGGAACATAATAGAGAAACTCCCTTCTGACTTTCCACTTAAGCAAGACTGAATGCTACCATTTTACAGATGGGAAAACTGAAGCATACTCATTCAGTGGTGAGTCTGGTGGTGGGACTTCAAATCTTTGGGCTACAAAGCCAGGCCTAGTTCAAACACAAACCTACCGCTCATGAATATATTACCCTGAGTTGAATTACAGCCAGGGTTTGAGTCCCTGCAATCTAATTACCCAGTGCTTACTGTTTGGTCTTGACAGTTCGGGTAACCTCTCTGAGCTGAAACTTCCTGGACTTTGTGAAATGGACAATTGTATACAACTATACATCTCCGTGTTAGTGAGGGTAGGATGAGGTCATAGAGTGTTACTAGCTGGAAGCCACGGGCTTTTATGTGTTTAGAAAAATAGCTGGGGGGTTGGGGATTTAGCTCAGTGGTAGCAAGCGCAAGGCCCTGGGTTCGGTCCCCAGCTCTGAAAAAAGAAAAAAAAATAGCTGGGCTGGAGAGATGGCTGAGCAGTTGGCTACTCTTCTGGAGGACCCAGGTTCGGTTCTCAGCACCGACATGGCAGGTCACAACTGTCTGTAACTCCAGTTCCAGGGGAAATGGCATCCTTACACAGACATATACGTGCAGGCAGAACACCAGTGCACATAATAGTGAATAAATGTTTAAAAAACAAAGCTGTTCATGGCCAGGAGTCCTGACCTATGTCCATAATTCTAGCACTCGGTGGTGGGGTGGGGGGCAGGGGGCAGAGAGATCTCTGTGAGTTGGAGGTCAGCCTGGTCTAGACGCTGTCTCAGAAACAACAACTATCCTTTCTTTTTTTCAGCAAGTGTGAATGGGGGCATAGTGAGTGCTGATCCTGCTGGAGGCTTGGGATGCACAGGTGAGCATACGGACTGTGGTCTCTGCTGCTGTACAACTTTCAGTCAACTGTGGAACTGCGTGCGCATCCCCCGGTACCCCCTTAAAAAAGAGTGGGGTTGGTTGTAAAGAGCTGTGCTGTGAAGTTACAGACTCTTTGAACCTAAGGCAGCATACCTGTTAAGAAAGCTCTCTGCCGCTGAGCGGTATCTCCAGATTGTTTTTTCTTTCTTTCAGGATAGGGTTTCTCTGTGTATCCCAGGCTGTCCTGGAACTCACTCTGTAGACCGGGCTAGCCTCGAACTCAGAGATCCACCTGTCTTTGCATCCTGAGTTCTGAGATTAAAATGTGAGCCACCACTGCCTAGCTCCAGCCTTCTTTTTACATTTTATCTTGAGATAGTCTGAGTTGTTAGGGTAACCTTCAACTCACTTCATAGTTCAGGTGGACTTTGAACTGTTATCCATCCTCCTGCCTCATAACTGAAGACAGATGACAGGGACAGTCAGTACCATCTGGGAAGACCTCCTTGACATTCGAACAGGGATCTGAAGGATGGAGTAGGTGATGGGTCACCGAGTCTAAGAGATTCGGGGAGGAGAACAAAGGAAGGGCAGTGTCAGACAGAAGGAGCACTGTGGCCTGAAGTAAGGGAATAAAGGTGGCAGTAAGTGTGGGTCTAGAACACAAGACGAGAAACAGTAAGGTTTTGTAGACAGATGCTGGCAAGGCACATGCATAGCCTTCCCCGCATGGACTGGTATCTTTCTGTATTACAACGGCAACCACTGGGAGGATGGCTGTGTGGACGACGTAGGGTGCACATTGGTCCTGGAGATGAAGAGTGATGAACCCTTGCTGGGTCCTGGGAGCATTCCTGGGTGGGTCATCCTGGACCTGGGCTGTGCTGAGTCTTCAGCTCCCTCTTTGTGGCTTATAAGACAAGACGAGCAGATATGGTTGGAATGGTCTTGCTTGCCTCACGCTTGGGGGAAATCTCAGAGATACTGGGCAGCTTTTTCAACCTTCTTTTTCCATTTGCAGTTCCACTGGGGCCATGTCAGAAAGAGAAGAGAGGCGGTTTGTGGAGATCCCTCGGGAGTCAGTCCGGCTCATGGCAGAGAGCACCGGGCTGGAGCTGAGTGACGAAGTGGCCGCTCTGCTCGCTGAAGATGTGTGCTACCGTCTCAGAGAGGCCACCCAGGTGTGCTGCTCTCACTTCCCCTCACTCCTGCTCCCTTTGTCCTTCCCACTGACATCCTCAGCAAACGTATGCCAGGTGTATTGTGCTTTGAGGTCAGAATCTTTCTAGCCAGTTACACATCTAGAAAAGAACACACTTGCTGGGCACTCTCTCATGACACTTTCTCACAGTGCCCTGCTACCTCGGCAGAAGAGATGGATAGTGAGACTGTACACCAGGCACTGAGGCACACCTGGGGACATGGCGTGCGGAAGGTGTGCAAAAGCTGAGCTGGAAATGCAGGCTCTCTGACTGCTGGTGTGGAGTTCTCTTTGTCTTTTCAGTCTAGCCCATTTCCTTTGGGGGTTCCCATATTTGCTCCCTGTCCCCTGATTCTGGATTCTCTCCCTCCCCTCCCAGAACAGCTCTCAGTTCATGAAACACACCAAACGAAGGAAGCTGACAGTGGAGGACTTCAACAGGGCTCTCAGGTGGAGCAGTGTGGAGGTTAGTGGAGTGTGGCCATAGAGGGCCCAGGGGATGCCCAGCCACCTCTCCTGTTCAGATCAGGGATGGCAGGGGTAAGACCTGGGGACAAACACACAATGTAGCAGACCAGGTGCTGGGCCTAAAGAATGGGAAGGCCCATGAGTTCTGGAGGTTGGGGAAGGCCTCACAGAAGAGGTAGAGCTTGAGCCAGGCCTTACTGAGGAACATGAGCTTGAAGAAATAAAGAGGGATGCTGGGTAAGGAAACAGCCCGAAGAAACATGGGGATGCTAACCTGTCTTGGTATAGCTCTGGGGCCGGGAGTTGTGGGAGGAAGGTAATACGTTTTGAGAATCGTTTGGGTGTGAACAGGAGAGACTGGCTCCTTAGCAGTGGGGCACAGAACCCTTACAGTTATGCAAGGAGAGACAACATATGATCTTGACCCAGCGAACCACAGACAGCTCTGATCTCCAGGCACCTTGCTTCTGGGGACGTGTGGCCTACCCTCCAGCGTAGGCTTCCTGCCCCGGTCAGGAGAGCCTGGCTCCTGTTCCTTCCCTGAATTCACCCTGCTTGTCAACTTCTTTCTCCTCAGGCTGTGTGTGGCTATGGGTCCCAGGAGGTGTTGCCCTTGCGCCCCGCAAGGGAGGGGGAACTCTACTTTCCAGAGGATCGAGAAGTGAACCTGGTGGAGCTGGCACTGGCCACTAACATCCCCAAGGGCTGTGCAGAGACAGCCGTCAGAGGTGGCTGCTAGGGTCCTTCTTGGGGTTAGGACACGAACCGGATGGTCTGAGTGGTGCTGATGGGCCAGCTTGGAGGTAGGGCAGAATTTGGAGGGGTAAAATCCCAACTGACATCCATCTGTGTCTCCTGATTCTAGTCCATGTCTCCTATCTGGATGGCAAGGGAAATCTGGCACCTCAGGGATCAGGTAAGGCAGTGTGGAGGATGGGCTGTCTGGAAGAGCTCTATAGGAGTGGGGGCCTCTGTGCCTTTTGGTCTGCATCTCACAAGCATGTGTGGGTGCCTGCTGTGTTCTAAAGGGACACAGGTCCGTGTCCAGAAGGCTTATGGTTACAGTTAGAACCCTGACCTGTTACCGTTCAGTATGTTGGAGGTCAAGACAGAAGTCTGGGTTGCATGCTGAGGTCCCCGAGAAGTGTCTTACCTCCAGGGTATGCTGAGTAGAGCTTGAAGAGCCTGAGGCTTGTCCACTGGAAGCTTGAGAACTGAGCAGGAAACTGTGGGGCAGAGGGTAGGGGGGAGTAGATAGAACCGAGACCCGTGGAACCTACCTGATCAGAGTGCAGCCGGAGCCTGTGCCTGCTTGTTCCGCTTGAATGGGTTCCTTGTGCATGGGGGTAGTGCTGGTTGGAGGGCAGCAGCCTCCGGAAGGTTATCTCTCTATCGGTGACCACTTCCTTCCTATCTCCTCACAGTGCCCAGTGCAGTGTCTTCACTGACAGATGACCTGCTCAAATACTACCAGCAAGTGACACGGGCTGTGCTGGGCGATGATCCACAGCTGATGAAGGTGAAAGACTGAGCCTGACTAGGCCTAAAGTCAAAGCTTTAAATCTTGGGGTATTTTCAGCCATCTAATTCCTATTCTCCGTAGGTGAACTAGTTACTGTGGTGGAACCTGTTCTCCAGTGGTGTGTGTGTTCTGAGTGGTCTCCTACTGTGCAAGTCCTGGCTCCTTTGTGCCTGAGTAGAACCCCTTCTTCCTTGGCAATGGGCAGCACCACAGGTGCTTCTACTGATTGTGTTCCCACACCTTCATTTGGGTTCCCTTTTCTTTTTGGGTATCCATTGATCTGGAACCAATTGAGGCATTAATTTATCTGGACTTGGCAAGGAAAGGAAAAGAAATAGAGATCCAGGTCAGGTCCCCCTAGGTGCCCAGCCTGGCATGCTCTACAGACTGGGCTGGTTCTCTAGCTCCTGGGCTGGTAGCTGCTATTGGTTTAACCTCTGGACACCACCCATGGCCAGATGAAGACTGTGGTTTGCTTAATCATATTACCTTTCTGTGTGCAGTTAGATCCTCCATCTTCACATGTCTAGCTGCTGCTTTTGTGCTTATAAACTAGGAACATTGCCAGCATCCGTTTCTGTCCCCAGAACTTGGCTGGTAGGCTACCCTGCATTGACTAGCATGTGCAGAAGCCTGGATTGGAGTCCCAACACTCAGAGGCAGGCACAGTGGCATGGGCCTGTAATATCAGCACTGGTTGGAAGATGGCAAGTTTGAGGCTGGACTGTGGGCTTCTTTGTAAGACCCTGTCACTGTAGACAACAAAAGCCAAGGAAACAGAAACTTAGCTCTTGTTTCTCTTCTTAGTCACCTGTAGCTAGCAGCTGTGAGGCTGGGAGCTAGGCCCTTCTTCACTCTCACCTCCTTGTCTAGAGGGCTTGGATGGCCCCAAGTTTATGGATGAGGTGGGTTTCTTTGGGTGGTTATGTTTTTTGAGACAGGGTCTTTCTATGTAGGTTGGCCCAATGACCATGAACTCAGTAGATCTGCCTACCTCCTTCCCTGTAGCTCTAGGATTAAAAGGCACCCTGCCCACCTCTTAGCTGTTTTCCAGACGCTGTTTGTTTGTTTGTTTCTTGTTTGTATCTCTGTAGACCATGCTGACTTTGAACTCACAGAGATCCTCCCACCTCTGCCTCCTGAGTGCTGGGATTGATGGCATGTGCCACCGCCACCTAGCTGCTTTTTAATCTTTTTTTTTTTTTTTTTTTTTTTCCTTTTTCTTTTTTTCGGAGCTGGGGACCGAACCCAGGGCCTTGCGTTTGCTAGGCAAGCGTTCTACCACTGAGCTAAATCCCCAACCCCTGCTTTTTAATCTTTTTAAAGAACTGTTCGCTTTTTATTTGCTGTGTATGAGTGTTTTGCCTGCATGCACGAAAGTGCATCGTCTTTGCTCAGTGTCCATGGAGATCAGAAGAGGCTGTGTGTCCCCTACAATGGAGTTACAGAGTTGTAAACTGTTCCGTGAGAGCTGGGAACTGAACCCTGGTCCTCTGTAAGAACAGCAGTTACTCTCAACGCTCTCGACTGTGGAGCCATCTTTCCAGCCCCGGATGTAGTTTTGTTTTTGCTGTAATAAATGTCTTCTGCCTATAAAAGTAACACCAGTATGCATTTAGGACAGAGCTATCTTCAGTAGAAAGCACACGGTCTGCAGCTCACTCCCCCGGGTTAGCTCCTAGTGCAAGTTACTGTTGCTATCATATAAGCATAATCTGCTTTCACAGCTTACCTTTTTTTTTTTTTTTTTTTTTTTTTTTTTTTTCGGAGCTGGGGACCGAACCCAGGGCCTTGCACTTCCTAGGCAAGCGCTCTACCACTGAGCTAAATCCCCAACCCCACAGCTTACCTTTTTTAGCTGGGGTTTGGTTTTGTTTGAGCAGGGGTTAGTCTTAGTCTTGCTGTGTAACCTGTGGCCTGGAACTCACTGTGGCGGCTCGGGCCATTTGCAGTGATCCTTTATGTCTCCGCCTCCCATAGGCAGAGCTATACAGGCTCCAGCCACCAAGGGAAACCTACAGCTTCATTTTTTTAGTTAACATGATGTTGAATAACTAGACATGGCAGCAAACACCAGTAATCCTAGCACTTAGGAAATGGGAAGTGGGGTGATCAGAAGTTCAAGGTGTCCTCAGCTACATAATTAAAGGGCCGTCTACATCAGACCCTGTCTCAAAAAAAACAAACAAAAAACAAAAACAAATGAAAAAACCAGAACAAACAAGCTGTGGTACCTGTGTGAAGGTTAAAAAAAAAAAACCACGGGGTTGGGGATTTAGCTCAGTGGTAGAGCGCTTGCCTAGCAAGCGCAAGGCCCTGGGTTCGGTCCCCAGCTCAAAAACAAAAAAAAACAAACAAAAAAAACCACTCTGAGCATGGTGGTGGTGGCATATGCCCTTAGTTACAGCACTTGGGAGGCAGAGGCAGGAGCATCTCTGTGGGTTCAAAGCCAGCCTGGTCTACAGAGTGAGTTCCAGAACAGCCAGGGCTGTTACATATAGAAACCCCGTCTCCAGAAAACACTTGTTAGCTTTCTTCTACTTTTACGTGGTTTCTGAGATTTGAACTTAGGTTGATGGCCTTGTGCAACATGTGCTTTTACCAGACTGAACAGTCTCACTGTCCCCACCTTTTTTTCTTTTGGAAAGAGGGTCATGCTGGCTTTACACTGGCCCCCACCTGCTTCCTGTGCCACACTTAGCCTTTTATTTTTTTGTAAACAGACAGTACTGTTCTTGTCTATGTCAGTGGGTTTCTTTTTTTTTTTTTTTAAAGATTTATTCATTTATAATAAGTACACTGTCGCTGTCTCCAGAAGAGGGTATCGGACCCCACTACAGATGGTTGTGAGCTACCATGTGGTTGCTGGGAATTGAACTCAGGACCTTTGGAAGAGCAGCCGGGGCTCTTAACCGCTGAGCCATCTCTCCAGCCCATGCTATGCTAACACATGGGTCCTAACCCAGGCTCCAGAGTGGTGGCTTTCCTTTTATTGAGGTGGTTTCTTTCAGGTTGCCCTCCAGGACCTGCAGACAAACTCCAAGATTGCAGCACTCCTGCCTTACTTTGTTTATGTGGTCAGTGGGGTAAGTGATCAATTCTCTAGCGAAGATGACCCTTCTGGGTTTAGGGCTCATAGAAGATGCTGTCAGAATTGCAAGCTCCTGTCTCTCCATGTCTCTTTAAGCCACCCACTCCTACCACAGGTAAAATCTGTAAGCCACGACCTGGAGCAGCTGCACCGACTACTGCAGGTAGCACGGAGCCTGATACGGAACCCACACCTCTGCTTGGGGCCCTATGTCCGATCTCTGGTGGGCAGCGTGCTTTACTGTGTCTTGGAGCCACTGGCTGCCTCCATCAACCCTTTGAATGACCACTGGACTCTGCGAGATGGGGCTGCCCTTCTACTCAGCCACATCTTCTGGTAGCCATTGGGCTCAAGCTGAACAGAGGGTGGGATAGCTTACAGAGTTGATTGGGTTGTGATAGGGGGCTGTATGATGCCTCTGGCTCTTAGATTAAATGTTAAATGTGGAGCCTCTCCTTAGAGCCCCCTAGCTGGCAGGCCATGGTACAGTTACAAATATACTAAGATATAGAAGTCTTGTCCCTTGGACCCTGGGCCAGTCACACCTGGCAGCCTGTCTCAGAGAGGCCTACAGATGTTACACACCTTATGTGTGGTATCTCATTCTCTTTCCTCCTGTTACTTCCACAGGACTCATGGAGACCTTGTAAGTGGCCTCTACCAGCAGATTCTGCTCTCCCTGCAGAAGGTCCTGACAGACCCTGTACGGCCTCTCTGTTCTCACTATGGGGCAGTGGTAGGGCTGCATGCTCTAGGCTGGAAGGTGAGGACTCTGGCTTTCTCACAGATCTTGGCGAGTGGCTGGCTATAAGTGTTGGAAAAATGTCATTGGTGTGTATTTTATTGTGAAAGTGGTGTGTGTTTGATGCTGCCACGTTGAAACCTTGCCTTAGGCCAGGTTTTATTGTAAGTTCTCATCCCTTTAGAACTTGATTTGTTAAAATTCCTGTCCGTTTCACAGCACCATGTTAGGAAATACCCTCAGGTTTGGTTTGGTTTTTTTTTTTTAAAGATTTATTTATTTTATGTGAGTACACTGTAGCTGTCTTCAGACACACCAGAAGAGGGCATCAGATCCCATTACAGATGGTTGTGAGCCACCATGTGGTTGCTGGGAATTGAACTCAGGACCTCTGGAAGAGCAGTCAGTGATCTTAACTGGTGAGCCATCTCTCCATCCCCCAATTAATGTGTCTTAATTCTGTTAATATGACTATGTCCACTGAGCCACTCTTTTGATACTTGGAATAATTCTATTTGTTTCATTTTGAATTTATATTTTTTTTAAAAAAGGTTTTAGGGAAATATTATATCAAGTGATCTTGATGGTGTCATGAATCATCTCTCACTCACTCACACACACACACACACACCCGGAGCTGAGGACCAAACCCAGGGCCTTGCACTTGCTAGCTCTACCACTGAGCTAAATACCCAACCCCGAGTCCTCACAATCTTATGGTGATTGCCCTAAGGAGAACCAACACACTTCATCACTTCATTTCTGCAGTGTTGGCTGTCAAAGGATGGATCTTCTTGACCTTGGCCAGTGGTCTGCACCATTCCCCCACCTCCCACCCCATCCCTTTTGTTATGTTTCTTCCTAAATTCTGCTAGAGTGGTGTCTTCTTGGGATTGACCTTTGTTGGTATGCGGAAATACTGTTGGTGTCTGTGTGTTTTAAGCTTAGTAGAGTGTAAAGCATCTTAGGTCCGTAAACTGTAAATCTAAGAAGCTGCCTAGAGGTGGAGGTTGAAGGAAAGAGGAAATAGCCATGTCATTTGAGCTAAACAGATGAGGGGTAGGGAGCCACAAGGTGGGTGGGTGGGGAGAGGGCTTTTAAAGAAGGAGAAAAAGCACCTAAATATAAAAGACAAAACAAAATACAAATTACTCGCCCCCCCCAAGAAAATTGTTTTTGCCATACGCCTTTAATCCAGCAGAAGCAGGCAGATCTCTGAGGTTGAGGCTGTAAGTTCTACAGAGTGAGTTCCACTATAGCCAGGGTTACACAGAGAAACCTTCCTCAGCCTCTGACCCCTATCTCCACTGTTGGGATAAAAGGCTTGTGCCATCATGCCTGGCTTTTTTAAACAAACAAACAAAAACCAAGGACTTTAAATGAAACCTAGACTGGTTTCAAATTTGTAATTAAAGTTGGAAAAAAACAAAAAAAGAAAAACAAACGTTCTGTTGGCTTAGACTTTTATGTGCTGATTTATCCCAATCTGGCCTTGGGTTTGCCTTGTATCTGAAGGTGACCTTGAACCTGCTGCAGCCTCCTGAGAGCTGGCATGCTAGGGTTAAAAACAGGATCACCACATCCATTTTATGCAGTGCTGGGATCACATCTAGGCTTAGAGCTTGTTAGTCAAACACTCAACACACTGAGCGACATCTCACCTCCTCTTTAAAACAAAGGTCATTACTGTTATTATTGTATAAGTGTATGATGTGTGTGCATAGGCATGTTTGCCACAGTACATGTGTGGTCATTACTGTTATTATTATAGAAGTGTATGATATGTGTGCATAGGTCATTGCTGTTATTATAGAAGTTACGATGTGTGTGCATAGGCATGTTTGCCACAGTACATGTGTAGTCATTACTGTTATTATAGAAGTGTATGATATGTGTGCATAGGTCATTGCTGTTATTATAGAAGTTACGATGTGTGTGCATAGGCATGTTTGCCACAGTACATGTGTGGCGAGTGAATTCTCTCTCAGGTCACAAGGCCTGTACAGCAAGTGTGTTTACACAGTGACCCATTTTGTTGGGCCCCCTCAAATTCCTTTTGTTGTTTTATTTTAGTAGCAGCTTTTTGAAAAGAAAATGGTTTTTTTTTTATGTGCATTGGTGTTTTGCGTACATACATGTTTATGTGAGGCTTCAGTCCCTTTTAAAACTGGAGTTACAGTTGTTAGGTGCTTCATAATTCCTGGGAATTGAACCCAAGTCCTCTGCAAGAGCAGCCAGTGCTCTTACCACTGAGCCATCTCTCCAGCCCTCTTTCTTTCTTTTCTTCCTTCCTTTTTGCTACCAAGTGCACTTTATTGAATCCACTGTGGACAGATAGGTGAAGGTAACATTTGCATATGCGTAGGGTAAAGGGTCAAAGCCTCAGCCTTAAGGGAGGGCCAGATGTGGATAGTAGACCCTGCGCAGCCAGAATCCAAATGTGGCGTTCTTTGTGAATACAACTGAAAGACTACCACAGAGGCAGTAGAGAAAATAATGATGCAGAGAATCACCATGAGCATGCTGAAGATCAGGGAGCTGATGTCCAGGCACTTGTCAGTGGAGGCATAGGTAGGCTCCTATCACATTGCCCACCATCTTCCTGTCCCTGGACTTCACAGAGTAGGCATAGGCAATGAAATCCAGGCAGCAGGTGTTGAACAGGCACCAGACCACATGGTTAGGCAGAGACCTCTCTAGGCATGTCGATCTCGGTGGTCCTCACACTGAGCTGTTGAGTTCCCCAGGTCAGTCACACAGCTTGATTGTCTCATAGCATTGGTGGGCATGAAGGCTTGGGAATTGTGGCTCATAGTACTGACTCTGGAACAATCACCCTGTCTGGGGGATGGCTGCTGGTAAGAGAGCTTTTCTGGGTGTACATTAATGTCTGTAAATTTTAGCAGGGTGTTTTGCTGTTTTTTTTCTATTTCAATATTTTTCCTAGGAGTGTGACGGTTGGTTAGCATTTTCAAATGTTCATGCTCTGGATGAGTGATCCAAGTCTACTTTATATGTCAAAGCCCCATCTCTAATGTCCTCGTCTTTGTTTAGACATGCTTTGCCCCCAGATGATTACACAATTTAAAACTGTACAAAGTCATGTGTAGTAGTACACTGCCTATAATCCCAGAGTTTGGGAAGCTAAAGAAGGGGAATTCTCATGAATTCAAGGCCCAGTGTGGGCTCCCAGTATTGTTTTTACATGTGTGGTCTGAACTCAGCTCTAGTTTTTCTAGTCAGAACACCACTTCCTTTCGGATTGTATTTAATAGCAGTCTGCAAACAATTTCTGTGTCGTAATGATTTAATCATGCTTTATTACCCCTTAATGTCAGTAATGGGGCATTTTTATATTGCCTATGTTTGTATGTTTTTATCCCTTATGCTTACCAAAAGCTTATGCATACAGTATCCAGAGACAAGGGATATCTTCTCAGTAAAGGAATAGAGAACTGAGCCCAGTCAAAAATCGAGTGGATCTTTTGTGGGAAAGGGCATATGGAACAAGGTTACTTTACTGCATCCCTTCTTTCCATTCTAGGCAGTGGAGCGAGTCCTCTACCCACATCTGCCTACTTACTGGACAAACTTGCAGGCTGTGCTGGATGACTATTCCGTATCTAATGCCCAGGTCAAAGCAGATGGGCACAAAGTGTATGGAGCTATTCTGGTGAGTTACCAGTCCTAGCTTCTCCTTCTTGCAGGAGCTCAGCAGCTTTACTTTGAGAGAGCTCTCCTAGCTCTTTTGTTTTACAGGTAGCCGTAGAGCGACTACTTAAGATGAAAGCTCAGGCAGCAGAACCCAACCGCGGTGGCCTTGGCGGGAGAGGGTACCGTCCTGCGGAGGACCTGCCTTGGGACAGCCTTCTCTTACAAGAGTCTCCCCCTGGGGGCGGTTCCGAACCAGGTTTTGGGTCTGGTCTCCTGCTGCCGTCAGGGGTTGCGGGATCAGAGGACCCTTCTTCCTTGACCCTAGCAGACATCTACCGTGAACTATACTCCTTCTTTGGTGACAGCCTGGCCACCCGCTTTGGCACTGGCCAGCCTGCTCCCACGGCCCCACGACCGCCCGGAGACAAGAAGGAGCCTGCAACTACCCCGGATTCAGTGCGGAAAATGCCGCAGCTGACTGCCAGCGCCGTGGTCAGCCCTCAGGGTGACGAAAGCCCGTGCGGTGGAACCCTCGCCGCCGCCAACGCCACCTCGGAGAGCAGGCCGCTACCTCGTGTACACCGGGCGCGGGGCGCTCCTCGTCAGCAGGGTCCCGGCGCGGGAACGCGAGACGTCTTCCAGAAGAGCCGCTTCGCACCCCGCGGCGCCCCTCACTTCCGGTTTATAATCGCAGGGCGTCAGGCCGGGCGGCGCTGCCGCGGGCGCCTCTTTCAAACTGCTTTCCCTGCACCGTATGGGCCCAGTCCCGCGTCCCGCTACGTGCAGAAGTTGCCCATGATCGGCCGTACTGGCCGCCCGGCCCGCCGCTGGGCGCTCTCAGATTATTCGCTGTACCTGCCGCTGTGAGGCTGCTAAGCCTCCGAGAATAAACCCGCACCTGGAAGTGACGTGTCTGTGCTCGTGGGCGGGGCTTGGGCGGTTGGCTTCCTGGTGGCCTGGGCGCCATGGCGCTGCCCTGGTTGCAGCGACTTGAGCTCGTGCTCTTCACGGCCGCCTTCCTGTGCGGGGCTCTGGCGGTCGCGGCGCTGACCCGGACCCAGGTGCGGCTGCGGGGGCGGGCCGGCCTTGGGGTCTAGCAGGACTGCGTAGGGGGCTGGCCGCATTGTCTACATCCGGCTAGGGGCTAGACGTTCCAAAGTTGTTTCCTCCCCAAAGGAACTGGACATGCAGAGCGCCTTCCAGTCCAGCTTCATAAGCTACTAGTGTTTTGAGACACACGGGCCGTCTCTGCATCCATCCAATAATAGAAACATTTGTGCAAAAAAAAGAAATAAACAACCAAAAGCAAAATGTAGTGTAGTAGTAGAGAAGATCATGGTGCCGCACGATGGTAACACGATGTGTGAAATGAGGAAACATACAGCTATGTGCATTTGAATCTTAACTACTGCTGGGTAGTCCTGGTGAGAGGATACTTTGAATCACTATAGGAGTCTAGGACGCCTCCTTTTACAGATTAAGAGAGCTTCTTGTTTAAGGACGAATGAAGTAGGGTTTACTGTGGAATTTCTGCTTGATGGAAAGGGCAACACTTGTGATTTCTCTTGGGTTTCCTACATTTATAACCCACTGAATTTGGATCTTCTGGGACCTGAGATTTTGTTCCCAGCACATTACTCTCCATTTCACCTAAACTTGTGAACTAGTCCTTACATCTGACAGGAACCTGCATCTTGCGTATTGAACTGAAATGGACTTAACAGCTTCTTTCCACAGGCCTCCTTCGGTGGTAGCTGTCCCTTGTATGGTGCGGTTGCACTCAATGGCACCTATCTGGCCTTGTCACATCCCTCAGCCTCTTCCCTCTGCTACTTTGTGGCAGGGGCTTCAGGCATCCTGGCGCTCTACTGCCTTCTCCTCCTCTTCTTCTGGGTCTACAGCAGCTGCATCGAGGACTCCCAGAGGTGATTGCCCTACTGATAATGAGAGGCCTAGGTGAATGAGTCCCACCTCAGCCATTAAACTTGTTTTCTCTTCCTCAGAGGTTCTATAGGGCTCCGAATTGCTTTGGTCATCTCAGCTATAGCCATCTTCCTGATTTTAGTGTCTGCCTGTATACTTCGATTTGGCACCAATTCTTTCTGCAATTCCATCATCTCCTTGAATCGTACAATTAGGTAATGGGAGAGGGAGGGAAGCCTGATAGGGACTATCTTCCCTCTGTAGGGGACAGGTCATTTGAGTTCCCACTGTGTCGCCTTCCTCTGGCCCTTATCGCTAAGGACATAAATGTGCTCAAGAGCATGTCCCTTCTTTCTCACAAGTTTTTTTTTTTTTAACCTCACAGCTGCTCTGAAGCCCAGAAAATCTCATGGAAACCTCCAGGAACTGCTGTGCAGTTTTACTCCAACCTACACAATGCTGAAGTGAGACAAAGGGATATGTTAAGATTAAGCAATTGTAGTTTGAGTGTTCACCATGTAATATGTGCTTGGCTGTACTTCAGTCACAAGCTCAAAGTAGCTATGGGACTTGTCACCTTAATCTGATCAGACAATGTTGTGTGGGTAGGACTGGATTGGAGATGGCTTCCCTCCTCATACTCCTGTTCTCTCTCACAGACCTCTTCTTGGGTGAATCTGATATTGTGGTGTCTGGCCTTGATGCTCCAGGTCATGCAGTGCAAGTTTCAGGCGACACCATACCAGCCCCAGGAGAGGGGTGACCCAGAGTGGAGCTCTGAGACTGATGCTCTTGTTGGGCAACGCCAGTCTCACTCCTGAAGAATATCAAGAGTGCTTTCTGCAACCAGAACCTCCAAGCCCAACTGCTTTTAATCTTCTTGTCTCTGTACAGCCCTGTTTATATTGGAAACCTCAGTTTTCCCTCCAGGAGGGAAACATTCGAATAGGCCACTTCTGCTTTTTCTCCTTAACTTTTTTGTACCAAAATAATATATTACTTTTCTTCATCATGGTATGGATTTCTTGATGTTAAGTAAATAAATGGGAAAGGACAGAACGATAGCTTAAGTAGGCATGTATCAAGCCTTTTGGAAGCTATTTATTAGCTGTTAGTGGATTCTGGGCAGCTTTGCATTGCCCTGGTGGGTCTCCTCATCCCTAAGAGTTTTGCATCACCTGAGAATGGTAAGCCATTTTTTCACAGGCTCCGGTAGGTACCCACAGTGTTATCAAAGAGTAGAGTGTTGGGAAAGTGTCCAGCTTTGTCCAAAAGGAAGTAGAAGCGCCGGCCTTTGACCTTCAGAGGCAGCATAGCAGGAACTTCACCTCTGTGGGCCATGCAGGAAATCTGGTTCAAGGGAACTGTGAAATGGGTACCCAAGCCAAAGGGGGCATAAGTGGTCAATGTCACCTGCTGCCCTCCTGCAAGGAGCATGACTGACCGCACAGATCGGAGCGAGTAGAGGAGACCAGCACCAGGGACCAAGGCTCCTGCAGGAAAGCCAAGTGGGGTAAAAGGTTATAAAGATCCTCCTTACAGCTGAGTCAAATTATTGTAATGGAAATAACAGTTTTGAGCAATTATACGCTAAAACTTTTGTGTTCCTAAGCCCTTTTTTCTTTTTTAAAGGGAGGATGACAAGGCAGTGGTGCCGCACTCCATCACTAAGGGGGGCAGAAGCAGGCGGGTCTCTGAGCCAGCCTGACCTACTGAATGAGTTCCAGGGCAGCCAGAGCTACCCAGAAAAATCATAAAAGACAAGGTCCATTATTCCATGCTGGCTACAAGCTTGCTAAATATTCAATAACTTTTAATTTGTTATCTTCTACTGTCCAAATGCGGTGTTGGGGGCTAAACCCTAGGCCTCATGCATACTAGGCATGCACTCTTAGAAACCAAACCGAGCCATGTCACCAACCTATCGGCATTTTTTATACTGTTAAGGGGAGAAAAATGCGTCTGTGGCCTCAAAAGCCTGCTCATGGCCAGTGTGAGGGGCAGACCTTGGCCTGCGGTTTGCAGAGTGGGGGTGCAAGGCATTCAGAGACTGTTACACCACACCACACCCATACCGGGTGGTCCCACCTACTTTTTTGGAAACCCCTTTTTGCTGAGTGAGCGTTGTGCACACGGCCCCACAGCAATGTGCTTACCCATCATGCCGCAACCAACAGCTAACCCGTATCGCCAGAGTGCGGAGCGCAGGTCCAGGGAGCCCCGGTTGGGAGCCTCCGCGGGTACTCGAATCAGAGGTCTGGGCAAGGCTGCAACAGCCAGGGAAGTCCAGAAGATGCTCTGACCCGCACAAAACAGTCCAAGGATGGCAAAGAAGCGGCTACGTTCGTGCTGGAAAAGCAGCACATCCCGTGGGACCCCGCTTTGCAAAGACCGGTGCACATTTCCGGACCGCAGCATAGACAAAAGCTGGCTAACCGACCGCGGCAGCAGAGTCGCCGCCATGGCGGAGCACTTCCGTCTCCGGGGCGGGACTTCCTATAACGACGCACCTTCCCACCCCTCCCACATTGAGGGAAACAAGCCAGTAATGGGACACACACTACAATATCACTCTTTATCTTAAAAAGTAAAGGGAATCCTGGGGTTAAGTACACAGAGCACCTAAGTCCTTCGGTAATTTAGTGTCAGCTCTACAAAGTAAGCTTTGGCTTCCTGGCACCATGAGGCTCAATCTTCCAGAAGTCTTCTCTAAGTCTTCCAGAAGGTAGGTGAGGAGGATGAAGCAGCCCTTCCTCCTCTGTCACAGTTACAGGGTGGCCTCGGGCTGGACAGGAGTCCGCAGATGACAGCCAGACAATATTATCCAAGGGCTATTTACAAGGGGACTTTTCTTGAGATCATTTCATAAACGCTACTTCTGGAATCTCTCCCTTGGCCTGCAGAAAGATAAAATATAAGTAGAGCCAGGTGACCTCTCTCCCACCTTCCCTGCCCAGCTCCTGTGACTCACCGGCTGTCCTGGCACTCTCTATGTAGACCAGGCTAGCCTCAAACCCAGAGATCTGCCTCCCAAATGCCGATTAAAGGCAGCCATCACCACACCCAGCCTTCATCTGACCCTTTTTAAAGGCGCAGAGATCCGTTTTTAACCACAAAATTCCTATACTTTACCTTGAGATGAGTGAAGGCCTGGGCAGATCTGGTGTAGTCCCAGTTATTGTCTTGAAGGCACCTGCAGTATGATTAAAATAGGAAGCCACATGAGAACCAAATGCAGTCAGTCACTGACCACTGAATGTCACCCCAGAATCCAACCCGTGGAGAACGTCACCAATGTTTTCATTAAGTTCACACACCATCGCACTACTTGTACAAATGTTAAATGGTCAAAATGTCTACCAAAAATGACCAATGTAGTTTACACTGGTAGGGAAAGGGCTACACAGTTTAAAAACTACATTCCAGCTGGGCAAGGCAGCTCAGGCCTTTAATCCTATCACTGGAGAGGCTGAAGCAGCTGGGGAACTCAGTAAGGCTGAGGCAAACCTAGGCTACACAGTGGCTTCCAAGCAGCCAAGGCACAAAGTGAGACCCTGTCTCAAAACAAAAGGTGCAGAACCATACATAAAGACTCGGAACTAGGCATCTGCTGTACCTACAGCCCTAGCTCCCTGGAGTGCTGAGGCCCACTGGAATTTAGGACTGGGTAAAGAGTTGAAGCCCAGGTTTGACAGCTTAGTGAGTTCCTGTTTAAAAATGGACAACAAAACAAACAAAAAATAAATCAAAAATACCAAACCAAACAAAAACAAAAAAACTTGGCTCATGCCTTTAATCACAGCACTTTGGAGGGAGAAGCAAGCAGAGCTCTGTGCATTCAAGGCCAGACAAGTACATAGTGAGACCCTGTTTCAAAACAACCACCTGAAAAGAGCTCGGTGGTAGAGTGACTACTGCATTTGTGAAGTCAGCTTTAATCTGTAATTCTGCTTGGGGAAGAGGGAGGCCATAGGTAGCTGGGAGGGGGACAGAAAACGAATTCTTCATTTGCGCTTTAAATTTTAAAAAATAATTTATACAGAATTCTTAGTAGGAATCTTTTTTTTTTTTTTTTAAAGCAAAGTATCCCTTTTAAGGAATCTTTTTATTAAAGCACTCTAATTCACTGTCAGGCTAACTGTTTCCCCTTGGTCCTATCCATGCTCAACACTCACTTCTGAGACCACTCGAGGTTCATGCCAGACTGGGTAGAAAATGCTTGTAACATATCCTGCTGTTCTTGGGAGAGTGTGGGTACTGGGCTGGAGGAAGGTGTGGGTGCAGGCATGGCGAAGGCTCTTTGGATTTCTTCAGGGCTGGCGTTCCGCACAAATAATTCGTCATTTACAATACATAGCCTTGGGGACAAAAAAACATCTTAAATAAACGGACAAATGACCTCATCTTTCTACACTGTCTTTGTTCTCAGATCTGGTTAACATCCACATGCCCCTCCCTCCCATGTTCCCTTTCATTCCCTAACACACCAAGAGTTGTTATTCACTTCATAAACTTCTATTGCTTTTCTACGATTCTGAAAACTACCTAAGGAATATCTCTACCTTCCAGCTATCACACTGCTACCCTGGGACTGAAAATAATACCCAAACTGATAAGCTGAGTACTTACCCTGAATTGCTGGCAGGAACAGCAATGAACGTTCTCGTGAAAGCACGTAAAGAATCTCGAGACTTCCCGTCCACTGCAATGAGAAGTGTGGCAATGGCTCCTTAAGCCATTCAGGCTTGATCTTACAATTATCACTCACACCGCAGTGTCTGACACAGAGACTCCTAACTTGGTCAGGTAAGGAGGGTTATTTGGTCATAAGGAAACAGAGGTGGGATAAAGGGACAGATCAAATAATAACAGAATTTGCTGTGTGCGATAGGAAGTAAAACAATTTAAAAGTGTTAGCCTAGCTTGGCAAAGTGCCTGAAATCATTCCTGAAGTACAACTGTGCAAAAGTATTATGAAATCATCTAACAAAACAGAAAAAAGAACTCAAGATTCAAAGGTATTGCAACTTTCCCAGACCCACAGCATTAACACAGGGACAGAAATGGAGACCTGGGCTGGGGAGATGGCTCAGCAGTTAAGAACACTGACTGCTCTTCCAGAAGTCATGAGTTCAATTCCCAGCAACCACATGGTGGCTATCGACTATAATGGGATCTGATGCCCTCTGAAGACAGCTACAGTGTACTCATATACATAAAATAAATAATTCTTTAAAAAAAAAAAAAAAAGAAATGGAGACCTGCCTGACTCTTACGCTTACACTGTTTGGGGCCCCAGGTTTTTGTCATACTGCAGGTAAGACAGGTGGAAGAGTTTTAAGGCCAAACCAAGATGTACTGGGCAAAATAGGACGGAGGTCGGAGAAGAAAAGGGATGAGAAGACAGCTAGGAAACTAAAGATACTGAGAAAGGTTCAGAACTCAAAATTCTTACCTTCCTTGAAGACTCCATTGACAGAAAAACACAACAATGTGCTCTGAAAGAGAAAAAGCACCCGAAGTAATGGAGGTTCCCAACCGGAGCCTGAGCCTCCTTACCCAGTGAATGCTGAACTCATGACCCCACTTCTGAGCTTCATTAGGAGAACATATGTACTTACTGTTTGGGCACTTATATCTACCACAAAGGAGTTAACGTCATGGTGAGTTTTAGGTAACTCATTGAGGAAGGCAACGACATTAAGACGTGTATGCTTTAATAGCCGGAACCGCGTGGCTACAAGCAGAAGGAAGGGAAACCACGGTTAGGGCACACCACACTGGCTAGCTCTACTGATTCCCATTTTGACTGCACACACAATAAACTTACTGGTATCTTTAATCTTCTTCACATTTCTGCTGTCATTGAAGTATTTGGCTAAGTTGTGTCTGGAAAATAAGAGGGAATGATGGTGGTGGTCAGATCAGTGGCCTGTATCTCCCAAAGAATCTTTTGGTTCTGGATAGGTTCTGACATGTGATACTTACCGGACAGGGTTCTGAGGGTTGGAAGGAGTGCTTAGCGAGCAACAGGCGCCATCATGGTAGGCATCCAGAAGACCCTGGCGGTCTCCTGAGTCATAAATTGCATAGTACCTGTAAGGAAAGTTAAAGAGTCTGAATTCTGTGTCTGGAACCAAAAGGACACATACAGCAGTGAGTACGCACAGACCAGCCATTATCCCCAGCACTAAGGGCTCCTGGGAAACTTACTGCTGCAAGAAGTGCAGGACCAGACTCTTTAGGTTCTCTGTTCCAAAATAGCTTCCCTGAAATCAAACAAGACGTTAGGTTCATAGGACCAGTATGTATCCGACACACAACTCTAATTCTAAGCCCAATTCTGACCTTGCAGGGTGGTAACATAGTAGGGGCTTCGACATCAAAGGCAATTGGAGGGGGTAGCTCATGGCCATCCTGTAAAAAGAAGTGAATGTAACATGAGAAACAGAACAAAGAAGGGATTTGTAAGCTTACAGAAAAGCTAAAGCATGGAGAGTATACAGGGATCCTATATAAACTTTGTCAACAAGCGTTTCTAGGATGATGATTTCCACTGTTAGCAGATTCTCAAAGAAATCTCCACACCCACATGGGTGGTCACAAAATAGAGACAAGACCTTGGCTGTCCTTGCTATTGAGAACAGTATTAAACTTACCAGGCGTAATAACTTGGGAAATCGTTCGCGAATGGTGCTGTCAAGAACGGGACAGAAGTGAGAGACGCTTCAGAGCCATCATGCCTCCTGGGCTGCTCTAGGAGCAAATACACCAAAAACCCGAGGAACAGCCCATCCCATCCTGTACATCGCCCCCTCCTCCCCAGCTTAAACTTGGGGACAAAAACACCCATTCCCCTCCTCACCAGGGGCACCCCTTCTGAATTGCCTTGAAGGCTGGCTTTGTTGTCTCACTGCCTGATCCCAAGTGCCACAGAAGGACACTCTCAGCCCAGGCTTTAAGCCTAGGGCTGCCTTCCCCACCTTTCCCCCCTTACCTTCCACCTACTCACCTGTGCAGCCCCGGGAGGAGGGAATGGGGTGGGAGCCCAGGGGCTCTGCTGCCTCACCAGGTATCCACCAGTTCTGCCAGGTCTGGCCTTCGCCAAGACCAGAACACACCACAAGTATGGCACGGGATGTTGGGGCAAGGAGATGAACAAGACAGGGCTCAAGAAGAAAGGAGGAAAGAAAAGAGACCAAGGGAAAGAAGAGAAATGGAGAAAGGTAGGGCAGGGACAAAAGAGAGATGGAGAAACAAAGAGGAAGTAAAGCAACAGGGACAGACCTGAAGGCAGAGGCATTCAGAAAAGAATGGCAGAAAGAAAGACCTCCTGATACAGCCCTTTCCTTCAGCTGCCCCTTTCCTGTGGTCCCAAGGTAGAAATGGAGAATAAGTCCTATAATGGTTTGCAGTTGCTGTTGGCCAGGTCTCTGTCTGCTCCATGGGTCCCGGTCTGAGCTGGGCGTGGGAGGTAAAGCAGCCATGGGGTCAGGAGACCTCCCTCAGAAGGGTTCAGGCCTCTGCCGAGTTGGGGGGGTGAGGGTCTGTGCCCCACCTCAGTTGGCCCCCAAGTTTTCTCCTGATGGCCCCTATGCGACTGTGCCTGTCTTAGGTTGTTCCTTCCCTGAGGAATCTTACCCGTCTCTGGCTAACCAGCCATCTCCGGGGCCAAGCAGGGTGACGTGAGGTGTGCGAGTGAGGGAGGAGCCATGCCCCTGACAGGGTCATTTCTCTGTCTCCTTGGTAGCAGATGCCCCTATGGCCTCCACGCCCAGCATTTGCCTTGGGATCCCCTCACCTGCTGGCGGGGTCCCTGGCTTTGGTCACATCTTAGGGAACCCAGGTTTCTTCTCCAGGAAGGGCCCAGTTCACAGCACTGGGCAAGAGAGACCACTAGCATGGTAGCAGCCTGCAAGAGGCATCAACCTCGTCATGGGCAGGAAGGACCAGGCAACAGCCTTGGCTAAGTGAGTCATGAAAACAGAGTCCCTCTTGGTACAATGGCAAGAGGGACCATCGAAGGGCAAAGGAAGGAAGGCCCATCTCAGTAAGAGAGGGCTTTCTCAGTCTGAGTACTCTAGGCTTTTGGCTGAAGACAAACACACAGGTAGGACATATATAAGACACCTCCACATCAGAACAGAAAAGAGGAGGTATCCTTCCTGGAATAACAGGTAGGGAGATTCTAGAAAAGGCTGTGTTCAGGAAGGAAGGAGAAAGGCAAGAGAATCAGAATATAGTAGTCAGGTGAGAAGAAAGGAGAGGAGATCTAGGACAAAGCTAGGAGACATTGACAGGCAGAAAGGAGTACGGGATCCTCCTCCCAAAGGACAGGTGGTTCCAGCTCAGGGCTGCATGTTCTCCTGTAGACGGGTACTGGTCAGGGTGCATT
Organism: Rattus rattus; assembly: GCF_011064425.1. NCBI lineage: Eukaryota > Metazoa > Chordata > Mammalia > Rodentia > Muridae > Rattus > Rattus rattus. Next base: position 9,178,596 of record NC_046155.1, read on the forward strand.
AGCTCAGCCTCCCAGGGGGTGAATGTCCCCAGGAGGGGAGACAGAGGCTACAACTGACCTGATATAGGTGGACTGGTCTAGGAAGGTGTCACACATGGGGTTTCTGTCAAGCCACAGCTCTTCCAGCTTCAGCCCTTTTATCTTGTCTAATTCCCACTCGGACTTCAACTGTGAAGGATGAGGGAAGAAAAAAGGCAGGAAACAGACTTTACTAAGGATAGCAGCTGGATCCCCATGTTTCCAAATACAACCTAAGTTTTCTTTCTTGCTTCCCACCATGGCCAGCCAAACTGTTCTTGCTCTCCACCACCACAGAAATACAGCCAAGGGTCAGTGTGATGGCTCAGTGGGCAGAAGCTCCTGCCTTGTGAGCATCTCACAACCCAAGTTCCAGTCCAAGAACTCACAGTGGGAGGAAGGGAAGAACCAACTCCCATACAGTCTGCCTCCACCCATTCATAACCAGTAACCATTAAACCAAAGTAGCACCAGGGATCCGTCTTACTTCGTTTCCAGAGAGATTCAGAATCTTTAAGTTTGGTGCCTTCTGTACAATGCTGGACATATCATCAAGCTTGTACAGCCTGTTGTTACTCAAGTTCAAAGACAATAGCTGTGAACAGAACAAAGTTTAGATGTGTTACAACAAGGCAAATTTGTCCCTCATCCTATCCTACCCATCTCACTCTGCTTTCTAATGCAAAAAAAAGAAGCTTCACCTCAGGAATGTTCTCTTCAATGATCCTCAGGGCGGCTGCCATACAGCCTCTACGGTTTAGAACAACATCGATGTTCTGGGCCACCAAATCTTTAGCAAGCAGGAAAAAAAAGGAAGTCTGAGAGGGCTTGCCCATACCAGTGTTATAAAGACCAATTGTCCCCCTCTCCATTTAGTCAGGATCATTGCTGTCAGTCATACCTGGGTCTGAGCGGAGGCCCTTGAGGTCAAGTGCTTGCTGGGAGCCATCATATCGTTTGCTCATGATCAGCTAAAGGAAGACAAAGGGTTTAGTGGTCACCGATGGAGATTTAAAGTCTGCTGGACCATTGTCACTTGAGCCAGCCTTACCTTGAGCTGCTCTACTTGTTCAGGCTTCAGTTCATTCTGTACAATATAGGGTGGAGCAGAAGAGTTGATGATGATAGATATCTGAAGAGAAGACAGAAAGGCAAGAGTGTATTTGAGGGAAGCCTAATCACCAGCACTAAGACTTAGTCCCTTTTAGCGCATCAGCGCCAACGGTGCCATGCCAGGCCCTTTGTTGACATACCCTTCTGTTTTCTCGATCCTGAATCTTATAGTTGACAGCCTTTAATGCAGAAGCGGTAGTGGCATCTTCCACAAAAAACTGGGCCCGTGTATTTTCATAGTGAAACTGGAAGAAGGAAAACAAAGAACATTAGATCTGTAGTCCACAGGCCCTTCCACAGCCTCTCAGGTCTGACTTTGCCTTACCTCAATGGGGTTGAAGGGGACACTGCACTTGCTCTGAATCATGCTCAGAAGCCACATTTTGTCATACTTTTTGCCATAAGGAATCTGAAAGTGAGAGAGAAGGGTACAGATGTAACCAAGCCAGCATATTTCAGTTCTCTTTTTGTATTTTCTGCCAAGATTGAAAATATTTCTAGTGCTTTGTCAGAAAGCATGTTAACCTGGCATCCATGAGGCTGACAGAAGGCACTTAGCATGCATGAGGTCTCAGCGATAGGAAGCATGCTTACATGCATGAGGCTGGTAGTGCCCTTCTATCCTAAAATAGCTGGGTTTTTTTTTCTCCTAAAGAAAGGAACAGATCTATGGTTTCCACTTGAGATACAAAGATTCCTTAAACTCCTTTCCATATACTTATTACTCCTGGCAAGATGGCTCAAACATGGGCACATATCAAATGTATTAATTCAAAAAGTCCTAAGGTATTATGTATGTATGCCTTACTTGGTTCCCAGAGACTCCACGGTCTCCTAGAGTCACTCTTAGCTTAAGTGTTACTCTACATCCTGACCACACTTACCAGATTCCCCTTCCATGTGTCGCCTTGCCTATCCTCCTGAACTCCCTTCCTTAACTCTGTTCTTAGATGTTCTAAGATATTCATTTGAGGAAAGGATAGATTAGTATACTTCACTGTTGAGTGAGTAAACATTAGAGAAAATGCATTTGAGGAGCTAGAGGCAGATGTCAAAACACTCTAACTGAGTCCAGTCCTGTTTTCTGAACCACCTTACTCATCCAAGTACTCACTGTAATCTTGAACCAGTTCTTGGTGGTCCCATCTTGACTGGTGCCAGCACCTCCTCTTTCTTGAGGAGCTCTGTCTCTCCGTACAGTAACATGAATTCGATCTCGATCATGCCAAGTATCTCTCCGACGGTTAGGTCGGTTGGTATAGGGGTTGCTGTTGGGAAGCAGAATTAAATTTCCATAAACACTAGGGAAGATGAACCAGTCCTGCTAGTGAAACTACAGCTACTAAATTGATTCTGTCAAGTATCACTTTACAAGGTGAGACGAGAAACGACAAAGACAATAACAGGTCTACATAATTCAGTGGGTCACTATTCAAAGCAGACCAATTATTCACTTACTATCTCACTCGGGGGCCATCCTGGGGATCATTCATTGCCACATCTCCATCATCTTCCTCAAACCGGGAAGACCGTATACCAGAACCACCTCTTCCAGACCTACGATTCCCCTCACCACACTTCCATCGGAAAGGCCCCCGACCTTTCTTTCTTCTTTGAGGGAAACTAACACGGTCATCATGTTCTGGAGATGGAAACAGACACAGAAATTAGTAAATGTATGAGGAGTCCTAGTTACCTTGGTGTAACCACCAGTTTCTAGTACTCTGTACTCTTAGAAAAAACAGATTTCAACTACAAAGGCTTCCTCCATAGAGATGCCTATGCCCTAGCCAGAGCAAAGAACTTTCTCTAGGACATCAATATCATGAACAAGTTATTGGAAACTATAGGGATGTTGGAAAAGGGTCAAGAATGTACCTCAGGGCACTGGAGAAATAACTTACCACACTGCCATCACAGGGTTTCTCTGTGTAGCTCTGGCTATCCTAGAACTAACTGTAGACCAAGTTGGCCTTGTAGATTCACCTGCCTCTGCCTCCCCAGGTGCTGGGATTAAATGAGCCACTACCCCCTGTAAGATGACTTTTTTTTTATTTATCCCTTTAAAAAAAAAAGACTTATTTATTTTATATATGTGAATATACTGTTGCTGTCTTCAGATACACCAGAAGAGGACATCAGATGCCCATTACAGATGGTTGTGAGCCACCATGTTGGTGCTGGGAATTGAACTCAGGACCTCTGAAAGAGCAATCATTGCCCTTAACTTTTGAGCTATCTCTCGAGCCCTAGTCCATGGTTTTAATATCAGCAGTTGGGGAATAAATAGCAGGAGAATCAGGATTTTAAGGTCATTTACAGCTACACCTTGAATTTAAGATCAACCCAAGCTACATGAGCTCTTGTCTTAAAAGTTTAAAAGGCAGGGGGTTGGGGATTTAGCTCAGTGGTAGAGTGCTTGCCTAGCAAGCACAAGGTCCTGGGTTCGGTCTCCAGCTCTGGGAAAAAAAAAAAGGCAGAAGGGAAGAGCCTCCCCAGAAGTTCATATGAACAACCTTAACTAAACTCAGTAGGTTAGAGGCTGGGGGGGAAAAAAAAATCACTCAATGATTAGAGCACTAGCTGCTCTTCTAAAGGACCCAGAATGGGCTTCCAGCACCCGCACGGTAGCCAACAACTGTGCACTGTAGTGTAAGTGCTGAGAATCAAAGCTAGTATTCTGGAAAGTGTTCTTAAGCAATGAGTCTCCGTGAGTATATGCTTGATCCTTTTATTTTTCAATATTCCTAGGTTTTCCAATAACTTGTTCCTGATGTTGATGTCCTATAGAGATCTTTCCTTTGTCCAGGGCTCTGATGTCTGCATGGAAATGGCCTCTGTAGTTAACTCTAGGGAAGCCAATGTCCTCTTCCAGCCTCTGCAGGCACCAGACATACACATGATAGAAAAATAAACATATAGGCAAAATACTCAGACACAGAAAAAAAATAAACCCTTAAAAACAAAGAGTAGGGAGCTGAGAGATGGCTCAGGGCTTAAGAGCACTGGCTGCTTTCCCAGAGGTCCTGAGTTCAATTCCCAGCAACCACATGGTGGCTCACAACCACCCTTAATTGGATCCAATGACCTCTTCTGGTGTGTCAGCAACAGTGTGCTCATGTACATAAAATAAATAAATCTTTAAAAAAAAAAAAAAAAAAAAAGTAGGCTAGAGAGATGGCTCAACGGTTTAGAGCACTGGCTGCTCTTACAGAGGTCCTGAGTTCAAATCCCAGCATCCACAGTGGTTCAAGATTATCTATAAAGGAATCTGATGCCCCCTTCTGGCATGCAGGTGTACATGCAGCAGAGCACTTATACATTAAATAAAGTAAGTAAACAAAGTAAATAAGTAAAAACAAAAGAGTAATGAAAGGGGCACACAATCACAATACATTGTGTATTATATGTATAAAATTGCCAGAAAATTTAGAATTTAAAGAAAAAAGAAGGGGTTGGGGATTTAGCTCAGTGGTAGAGCGCTTGCCTAGCAAGCGCAAGGCCCTGGGTTCGGTCCCCAGTTCTGAAAAAAAGAAAAGAAAAGAAAAGAAAAGAAAAGAAAAGAAAAGAAAAGAAAAGAAAAAAAAAAAAGAAAGAAAGAAAGAAAAAAGAAAAACAAAAATACCCAGAAACCAGTTCCTACAGAGAGTAGAATGTGGAAGTGTGAGCAACCCCAAAATCTAACCAGACCCCTGAAAAACCACGTGAAATCTGCCACTTGCTGTACAATTGATGGTTACAGAGCCAGATGTTGTGGCCAACACCTGTAATCCTGGCAATTGGGAAGGGGAGGCTTCAATTACACAAAGTTTTCAAAGCCATCCTGGGCTACATGAGATTCTCGAAAAATAAAGAATTCTTACAAATATGACATAAAAGGCTCTTAAAACAACTACCATCTTCTGCACTCTGAATTTAGGAAATGTTAGTTTCTTTGGGGAAAAAAAAAAAAAAAACACCTCGAGGAACTTCTAGATTCAGGGTCTGGTGCAGGTTCCACATTAGAGTCCTCCAATATAACTAGTGTTTGAAGCAGGAGGAATCCAAGTTCCAGATCAGCTAAGAGTATACCTTAAAAAGGGAAAGAAGCCAAACATTGTGACCCACAACTTAATTCCAGACAGTGGCAGACAGAAAACTTTTGAGTTCTGAAAGCCAGCCTGGTCTTCTCAGTGTGTTCTAGATCATTCAGAACTACACTTTGAGACACTGTTTCAGTAAACAAATACATAAATAAATAAATAGAACCAAGTGTAGTAGTACACCGTTTAAGGGAAGAGGATCTGAGCTACATAGTTTAAGGCCAGACTGGGATTGAAACCCTGTTTCTCTTAGTGTTTGGTCTGCCTATATATAGACAAAACGAATAAAAGGAGGGCTAAGGATACTAATTAGTTGATAAAGTGCTTGTCTATCCTTCCACACACAAAAAGATCACCCAGACTGAGGCTGAGGCAGAATTCAAAACTTCAAGTCAGTCTGGGCAACTTGGCAAACCATCTCAAAAAAATAACAAGGGATGGGAATATAGCTCTGTGGGAGAACAGAAAGCCTGGCACACTATGTATGTAGTGGAGGATGACCTTGAACCTCTGATCCTCTTACCTTAAACAATGTACTACTACACTTGGTTCTATTTATTTACCTTTTGTCAGACCTTAAGTTCAACCCTAGGACCAAAAAAAAAAGTAAACCGTAAACATCTGTGAGGCAGGCATGGTGGGTGGCACATGCCTGCCTGCAATGCTGAGAGCTTGGGAAGCTGACACAGTAAGACTGACTGAGGCCAGCCTGGGCTGACCCTATAAGGGAGAATTAGCCTTTCCAAGGGACGAACTCCCTAAATGGCTAGCCAATCCCAAATGGTATGCTTTACAAACTAATACATAACACTAAATGAACTCAGCAAGTTGCATGAATTTGGCGAGAGGGGTGGGTGACATGGGAGAGGCTGGAGGAAGGAGATCAATTATATTTGAATTAAAATAAAAGGTCCTTGGGTAGAGATTTTTCAGGCATAGATAAGTCATCAGCACCACACAAGCACAAAAAAAGATTCATAACTTTCAAAGAAATCTACCTAATTTCTAGTACCTAATACCTAATATCAAGTGACCCTAGTAAAAAGGAATACATTAAAGAGACAGTCCAAGTACGGTTCACTGAAAAATCCCCACTCCAGTCACTGTGTTTGAGGCACTTAATAAAATAATCTCTCTCTCTCTCTCTCTCTCTCTCTCTCTCTCTCTCTCTCTCTCTCTCTCTCACACACACACACACACACACACACACACACACACACACACACACACGGGAGACTGGTACCCACATGAAAGAGATGGAAAACAAGGCCTCAAAGTTTAACTCACTCGGAGTTAGCACACCCAACTTCAGATTCAAACCTCAGCTGTCATACTGTCCTAACCACCACAATGAATTAACAAGTCAGGGTAGGTGTGCGGGCTAGAAAACTGGGTAAACAATAAGCAGCAAGCTGCAAGAACAGACTGATCGTATTTAAAAAAAAAAAAAAAATAGGGCACCAGGGTAACCCACGACCAAGTGACTACTGACTCACATTTAAAGGAAGAGTCCGGCTGCCAAACTGAACTGACAGGCATCAACCACCCTCAAAGTTGAAAGGAAATCTTGTCACCCCACCCCTGAGCCACAGGTCCTCCAACGCCAGAATCCGGGCGACTCTGGAGTCCCCGGGTCCCGCGGCGCCCCGCGCCCCCTGCCCGCGCGGCCACCGCTACCTACGGACGTAGGGCTCCTCGCGGCCTCCCGCCCCCGGGCTGAGGCCTAGGCCGGGGCCGCCCACCCTGACCCACCGCGTCGCCTCCCGGCCCGAGGCCCCGCACTAACCGTTGTATGACTTCCCTTCGTCCGCCATGGCACAGGCAGGTACAGGGGCGGGCTCAGGCGCAGAACCTGACGCCACCAAACACCCGGACGCCTTGGCGCTCAGGACAGAAGCTCTCCTACGACCGGCGCCACCGCATTTATCCGGCGAAGCACGTCGCGCGCAGCCGACGTCCCCAGGATGTGGGCGGTGCCGCGGGGCAGGAACGCGCTCTCTGAGCCTGCGCAGAAGCAGGGCGGCCGCTCGGAGGCGTGGCCAGGCCCTCCGAGGCCCGCCCACGGCCGGAGCTCGGGGCGCGATGGCTTGTAGGTCGGCCCCGCCTTCCTACTTCTCCGCTGGCCCGCAGCGCTGAGGTTTGCGCTGGAGCTGAGCGGTCTGCTTTAGCCCTGAACTCAGGAGCAGGGACGAGAGCTACACAGAAGAATGGAGACCTGGCCTCTGAACGGGAGTAACGGATCACAGTCCACGCAGGTGGGATCCCGGCAGCGTGTAAGTCGCAGCGCAGTTCCTTGCCAGCCGCCGGCTTATGCCCTCCCAGCTTTTCTCGCCTCTACGACGGATTATGACGAAATAGAAAATTGGAATGTAAGCCCCACTGGAACAGGAACCTTAACTTATGCGCAACTTTTCTTCCTCCAGCGTGCCTGGCACAGTATCATGCCCATTGTGAAACCCAAGTGTGAATTAAGCGAAATCCTGTCCTGTTCCCTTGTAGGTCTTCTACAAATTGCCTAATTAAAGCGTCAGGCGAGCTGTAGTGGCGCAGGTCTTTAAACCCGTACTTGGAAGGCAGAGGCAGGTGGATCTTTAAATTTGAGGCCAGTCTCAGCTCTCTAGAAATTTCTAGAATAGCCAGAGCTTGTAGAGGCCCTGCCTCAAAAAAAAAAAAAAAAAAAAAAGCTTTAGTCTTAGTACCAGTATTTTTGTCTACATTGCCAGTACAGAGATAGCGAAGGCTACATAGTGAGACGGTCTCAAAACAAAATCAGTAATCTAGTGAGCTATGATCTTCACCCCAAGGCCCTGGCCATCATGCTGAAGCCTAATTGGTAAAACCCAGGTTAGCTAGGTAGGTAGGGAAAGTTGCTAGTAGTGAGTGGTTTTGTTTGAGACAGGGTTTCTGTATAATTCTGGCTGTCCTGAAACTTGCTTTGTAGACCAAGTTGGCCTCAAACTCAAGAGATCCACTTTCGAGGTTGGGGATTTAGCTCAGTGGTAGAGTGCTTGCCTAGCAAGCACAAGGCCCTGGGTTCGGTCCCCAGCTCCGGAATAAAAAAAAGAGATCCACTTGCTTCTAACTCCCAAGTGCTGGTTGAAATTTTTAGATGGTAAACCCAAGAGCTCTTCTAGTAAACCTTTGGTGTGACTAGGACTCTCCTCCATTCCTTGGACTCAGATGCTGCTGTAGGAGGGGAATCAGATGGGGCACTGGTAGGCACGGAGCATGACTTTAACACAGATCAGAAAGACAAAACAACTCATTAATCTCCCTTGAGGGTCTGTGTTAGGTGGGTCACCTCCATTTTGCAGTGGTTTTGCTCAGGATCTTAGAAGGTGCCAAAGAGCAGGGTACAAATTGGAGCTGGGCACAAATGCTCTTCACCCAGCAGCAGAGCTCTTGCTTCGCTCAGTTCAAAAATCAGGACCAAGTGATTTGAAGATACAGGTTAAACAGGCTCAAACTGTTTGGGACAGCCCTAGAAGTTGACACCCAATAATGAATCCACTTAGCTCCAGTTCAAAGGAAAATTCTAATGAAGTGCTGTTGTTACTTGGCCACTCCCTTTTAAGAGGGAGTTGTGGGTACAGAGCTCCAAAGCTGCTCTGCCTATCAGTGGGGGCTGTCAAAGCCACCAACTTAACCCTTTTGGTTCTGGTATTGAGCAGTGGTTTGCTGGCTGCGGAAGCCCATGACGATCCCACCCAGAAACGACAACATCACTAGTGAGGCTGACAGTCTTGCTGTAATTGGGAGGAAACAGGCTGCAGCATGTTTGGCAGATTGAGAGTCACCAGTAGCCAAAGTCAGGTTTGTGCAACTGTAGGGCTCAGAGCCCCCCCCCACCTCACATGGTGAGGAGAAGGTGGCAGTCAAGTTCTAGATGACCCAGATGATTAAGTTGGTCCCTGGGATAGTTTTACTTCCTCACCTCACTCTCCAGAAGGCGAGGAAGGGCATTCTCTCCTCTTGCTGCCAGTTACCTTTAGGGGAGGCTGGCATGGGTTTATAAAAATCTCATGGTGGAGACAGCCTCCCCACTGGCCCCCAGCTGGCTTCTGTTCCCAGCCACTTCACAGCAGAGGCCAAATCCAGAACCAGTGTGTTTCATGGGCCTGAGGGTAGGACAGAGTGGCCAGAGACAAGGGTGGGGAATCAGGGACACTGGCCATTCTTAGCAGTTCCAAGGAAATGGCCTTTCTCCCAACTACCTTGCACAGGCTCAGTGGCAATAGTGGCCACCTGTCCTCCCAGGAGGGTTCCAGGCCCTCCATGGAGTGGCTCAGAATGAGGGAGGAGGGTTCAGGCAAGGAAGACCACAAAGATGATGAAGAAGACAATGAGGATGAGGAAGATTTTGACCATGAGCCACCGATTGGAGGTGACTGACTGGAAGTACTTGAGGATCTCTGAATGGGCGGCCTCAACATCCAGCTGGGCTCCAAGCACATTCTCGTCAATCCTGGAAACAGGAGATAAAACAGAGAGGAACACTGGGTTGAAGAAGGTTAAAGACATCCATTTATTGATATGGGAAGGTGATCACAATATGTAGAAGTAAAAAGTATTTGATACTACGTTAACTCTCTGTGTGTGTGTATACACATACATACATACATATACACATCAAGTTTTTTGAGGGTAGTAGATCATGTTTGATTCTAGCTTTAAAGTGTCCTGCCAGTTATTAGCTTATGATTGAATTATTTAACCAGTCTTATTTTCCACATCTAAAAAATGAGATAATTGATATAAACCCTACTCCTTTCATGAGATTTCTTATTTATCTGGTTTTTTTTTTTTTTATTTAAAGACTTATTTATTTTATGTATGTGAGTACACTGTCACTGTCTTCAGACACACCAGAAGAGGGTAGGAGATCCCATTACAGATGGTTGTGAGCCACCATGTGGTTGCTGGGAATTGAACTCAGGACCTCTGGAAGAGTAGTCAGTGCTCTTAACCACTGAGCCATCTCTCCAGCTCCTCATGAGGTTTTAATTTTCAGTGAGTTAAATGAGCCTCCAATCTATATGAGTACCCCAAATGCTGTAAGTTTTACTCATAAACATTTCCTGCTTTTTTTTTCCAATAATGAATATGTATTGCATGTGATTAATGGGGAGAGAAGTTCAAACCATTATAGTCAGAAAATCCTTGTTGGGTGATAGGAACATCTTAATATAGACAGGAACTCAAAGAATAATACAACTCGGGGTTGGGGATTTAGCTCAGTGGTAGAGCGCTTGCCTAGGAAGCACAAGGCCCTGGGTTCGGTCCCAGCTCTAAAAAAAAAAAAAAAAAAAAAAAAAAGAATAATACAACTCTTACATCCAGGGAACATTATCTTGGGGGAACAACTCCTCAGAGGAAGGACAATTTTGAAAACTCACTGGGGCAAACAAAACTTCCAGCCAATCTACATATACAACCCTTCTCCTTTTGGTTGTGAGCCTAGCATTTAATGGCTGAGCCATCTCTCTAGCCCTACATATATAGTCCTAAAACCCAAATATTGTGGCTGGGTAGATAACTCAGTATTAAAGTGCTTACTTGACAACCAAGAGGACCTGAATTTGGATTCTAGCACCCACACAGCAAGCTGGCCACAGTCTTAACTGTGCCCATAACCAGAGCACAGCAAGTAAGTGTAGAAAGAAAAGAGCTGGGTTTTGCTGGTTGAAAAAAACTAACTAACTAACTAACCAACCAACCAAACCAACAAAAGTCAAGTTTTAGGCTAAGGGAGGCCCTATTTCAAGGAGAATAAAATAGTCAGACATGGTGGCATACATCTTTAATTCCAGCCCTTGGGAGGCAGAGGCAGGCTAATTTGAGTTTGAGGCCAGTCCGGTCTCCAGAGTGAGTTCCAGGGCTACACATAGAAACCCTGTCTCAAAAAATTTTTTTAAATTAGATAAAAATAATTTAAAAAAAAAAGAAGGGGTTGGGGATTTAGCTCAGTGGTAGAGCACTTGCCTAGCAAAGCGCAAGGCCCTGGGTTGGTCCCCAGCTCAAAAAAAAAAAAAAAAAAAAAAAAGGACATCTGATGCCTCCTCTGGTCTACACATGCTCATACAACATAACACACATGCCTTGAAAGTAATTTAAAACCCAAATACCATCCTATGTAACAAGATGTTTCAGACAAGGTAGTCTACACATAAAGCAGGACAGTCCACTAGGATTGTATTGCCTACTGACATAAAAGTCATTTGAGCTCACATAACTCTACTCTGTGAATGGTAAAGTCATCTAAGGACAAATTTCAGACCCAGCCCTATCAGTAAGTGATGCATGATACCATACATCTTTTTTTTTTTTTTTTCCTTTTCTTTTTTTCAGAGCTGGGGACCGAACCCAGGGCCTTGTGCTTGCTAGGCAAGCGCTCTACCACTGAGCCAAATCCCCAACCCGATGCCATACATCTTGACTTTTAAAAATGGATCTGTGGGGGTTGGGGATTTAGCTCAGTGGTTAGAGCGCTTGCCTAGGAAGCGCAAGGCCCTGGGTTCGGTCCTCAGCTCCGAAAAAAAGAACCAAAAAAAAAAAAAAATGGATCTGTGACACAGAGCCCTATAGGGGCTGAGTATGGCCTATGTGGGGCCTAGAAATAGAGAGGAAGGGCTGGACAAAGGGCTGCAAGATTAAGGTCCTGTGAAGACAAACATGAGGACTGAGTTCATCTCAGTGTCATAAATTCAGAAGCCTGAATTGTAGTTTTTTGTTTTGTTTTTGTTTTTTGTTTTTTTCTTTTTCTACATTGGAGAGGTCAAAGTATCAGGTTCATAGCTTTTGGCCATAACTACTTTGTTTCGTTGTTTGAGATGGTTCTGTGTAGTTCTGGGTCTTGGAACTGATTGGCTAGACCTAGTCTGGTCTCAAACTCAGAGGCTCACCTTTGAGTGCTTGGAATTAAAGTCATATGCTACCAGGCCCAGCCCTTTACATTTTTTAGTGGAAGTTATTTGGTTTTGTTTTTTAAAGAATTATTTAAGGTATATGAGTACACTATAGTTGTCTTCAGACACACCAGAAGAAGGCATCAGATCCCATTACAGATGGCTGAGAGCCACCATGTGGTTGCTGGGAATTGAACTCAGGACCTCTGGAAGAGCAGTCAGTGCTCTTAACCGCCGAGCCATCACTCCATCCCTGTGAGTACATTTGTTATCTCACAATGAATAAAGCTCACTATGGCAATTATAAATAGCTTTGCTTAACAAAAATAGATAAACCTGATAAATGCAACCTGGTATATAAAAGATTACAGAGGAGCTGGGGAAGACGGCACAGCAGGTAGGGTACTTGTCTGACTGAGATCCCTGGGAGCCATATGGTAGGAGAGAAACATCTCCACAGCTGCTGTGTTACTTGTGCACCAACACACACCTGCAGACAACACTAATTCTGCTGGTTGTCTTTTATTTTTCTGAGACAAGGTCCTACTGTGTATCCTTGGCTGACCTGGAACTTACTATGCCTGGCTGGCTTGGAACACACAGAGATAACCTGTCTTCAACTTCTGGTATTGAAGGTAATGTGCCACCATGACTGGTGGGGAAAAAAAAAAATCCTTTTTCAGTTAAAGTGTCAAGAGTTTAAGGCCAGCCTGGCCTACAGAGAGAGAGTTCCAGGACAGCCAAGGCTACACAGAGAAACCCTGTCTTTAAGAAAAAAAAAAAAAAGGGCTGGAGAGATGGCTCAGTGATTAAGAGCACTGACTGCTCTTCCAATTTAATTCCCAGCAACCACATGGTGGCTCACAACTATCTGTAATGGAATCCGATGCCCTCTTCTGGTGTGTCTGACAGCTACAGTGTACTCACATATAAAAAAAATGAATCTTAAAAAAAAAAAAAAAAAAAAAAAAGTCACAAATAAGGCCAGGCAAGGATGGTGGTGCAGGGCTTTTAATCTCAGTATTTGGGAGGCAGGAGTCACTCACACTCAGAGTTCCATGCCAGAACTACAGAACAGACTGGAAAAACCTTCATAATCAAGTATATGTAATTTTTGTCTAGATGGAGCTTTAAAATTTTTTTTTACATTTATTTTGTGTGTCTATGTGTACATATATAAGTATGCATGTACCATGGCCCTCATGTGGAGGTCAAAGAACATGTGAAAATTGGTTTTCTGTCACTATGTATGTCCTAGGGATCAAACTCAGGCCATCAGGCTTTATATAAAGCAAGCAACCTTATCTGCTGAGCTTTGCTTGAGGTTTTCACTCAAGAGGGAAAAAAGCTAAAAACAGGGACTGAGTGTTTAACTGAGTGGTAGAACACTGTCCAGCATGTACAATGTCCTGGGATTGATCCTGGGGTGGAAGACTATATCTGATAGCTGTACTCCTTGAGATAAAGAGTCTGACATTAAAGGCTTCCTAATGAGATACAAGTTACACAGCATCTTCTTTCAAGCTATTCCATACAAAGTAATATGAGCAGAGCTACTGAAGCCTGTATTTGGTTTTTCCAAATAACATATTAGAGAACCAGGCTTTTGTGTTCTGAAGAATAGTAAATAGTGACAAGGCCAGCAAACAACTTCAAGCTATAAGAACTGCAAGGCATGCGGCCTTTCCTCTTGACAAGGCAGAAGAGTCAGGAAATAAAAAGACCATCAATCAGGAAACTCCTACACCTCATTCTGACGCTGGCTGACACCTCAGTTTTCAACATAATGACCAGACCTTGGTAAGAACTGCAGTTCCCCTTCTCAGGTTCACTGTCTTTCTGCTTCGTCCTGAGATTCTTTCCTGAACGGAGCACCCATATCCCTCAGGTTCTACATACTTCTCAGGCTGCTATATCACTAACAACACTGCCATTTTCTGCTGCTGACATTTTAAATCCAGTGAGCTGCTGCACTGGTCTTAGCTCCTGCCTTTGCTCACACTGGGGTTTCAAGTATTTGAGGCCATACCTAGCTTTTGTGTGGGGTGCTTGGGATTTTAACTCCGGCCCTTACGTTTGTGCAACAAGCACTCTCCCCCGCCAAGCCATCTCCTCCAGCCCTCTCCAGATCATTTATTCTTAATTTTTGAAGTAAGAGCTTACTAATTGCTAAGGGTGGTCTTACCTGGCTCCCAAATTGTGATTTTTTTTTTAAAAAAACTGACAGGATGGTGTGTCACCTGTCTATTATCTAACTCTTGGGAGATAAAGGCAGGAGATTAGGCTACTCTTTTTTTTTTTTTTTTTGGAGCTGGGGATCGAACCCAGGGCCTTGTGCTTCCTAGGCAAGCGCTCTACCACTGAGCTAAATCCCCAACCCCTAGGCTACTCTTATAAAGTGAATTTAAAGCTAGTCTGAGACAAGACAGGAGAGCCTAACAACAGAATGAAGGTAACACTGAAAACATGTTTGTTTAGTTGGTTGTTTTGAAACAAGACTTCACCAGTAGACCTGACTAGTCTGCAACTTGCTATATAAACCAGGCTGGCCTCAAATTCAAGACATCTCAGTATTGGAGAGATAGCTTAGCAATTAAAATTAAGAGCACTTGCTACTTTTGCAGAGGACCTACCTGGGTTCAATTCCTAGTACCCACATGGCATTTCACAATCATCTGTTAACTCTAGTTCCCAGGAATCTGAGCCCTCTCTTGAGCTCTGTGGACACCAATGCGTAAACATTGTTCCATACACACAAATGCAGATAAGACTAAGACACATAGATAGACAGATAGATGACAGACAGATAGACACACACACACAATCTAAAAACACTAAATTAAAAAAAAATAAACCTTCAGATCTGTCTGACTCTACTTCTGGAGTACTAGGAATAAAGGCATATGCCACAATACCCAGTTTTAAAAATTAGACTTATGGGCTGGAGAGATGGCTCAGGGGTTAAAAGCTCTAACTGTGCTCTTCCAGAGGTCCTGAGTTCCATTCCCAGCAACCACATGGTGGCTTCAACCATCTGTAATGGGATCTGATGCCCTGTTCTGGTGTGTTCTGGTCGGTGCTGGACTGTCGCCTTTACCTGGCTGCAGTTGCCAAGCTCGTGCTACTAGGCTTGTGCAGAAAATGCCTTTACCCAACAAGGCCACTGGCTATCCCTGAACTCACTATGTAGACCAGGCTGGCCTCAAACTTACAGAGTTCTGCCTGTTTCTGTCTCCAGAGTGCTGGAATCAAAGGCATACGTGCATCACCACACCAGCCCCTCAGTAAGTTCTTACTGAAGGAGTAGAATAGAAGCAGGGAGTAGAAGCAGGTGAATTAGGACTGGTGGGTAGGCAGGATTCACTCCACTCTTCCAAAGAACACCAAGCTGTGACACCTGAGGACTTCAGGATATCAGTGCATGGAGAAGAGTAGGCTGCACTGTATATCGTGAGTGTCTCACCTCTGAATTGTTTCCTCCTGTTCTTTAACCATGTGTGCCAATTGTTGAAAAATGGAGCCCAGCTCAACGATTGTAGACTCAATGTTCTGCATGGTGTCTGCCCGACTCTGGATGTAGGAATCCTTCAGAAGAAGAAAGCACCATGAACTGGGGCTGAAGTATTTAAGACATTTTCACCATGACACATTCCAAACACTATGGGGAGCACACAAGACAACAGAGAAACTGATCCTCTGGACTTCAGAGCTTGAGTACCTGCTCATCAATGAGCTGAAGCTGCTGGCTTGTTCTAGGGTCCATCATGTCGATGGCCACATCCCTGGAGGCTCCTCGGGACTCTCCTCCCAAAACTATGGGACCACCTCCTGGAAAGGAAAACAGGACATGGTATATTTTAATGGTTAAAAGCAGTTGGCACACACCTTTAATCCCAGCATTCCTGAGGCTGAGGCAAGAGGATCTCTATTGAGTTTGAAGCCAATCTAATCTGCCAGCCACGATAACATAGAGAGACCCTGTCTGTCTGTCTGTCTGTCTGTCTGTCTCTCTCTCTCTCTCTCTCTCTTACACACACACACACACACACACACACAGAGCACACAAGTGCAGTTCAAGCTTAGAATGGTGGTGCATGCCTTTTATACTAGCAACAGGGAGGCAGAGGCAGTTCAGTCCTCAGCTAACAAGCTAGAGGCCAGCCCAAGCTACATGAGACACTAGCTTTAAAAATAAAAACACATTGAAAATCCACTGGCACTAGATTTAAATCCAGCTCTGAATGGATTATTTGATCTGAGTCTCAGTTTCCTCATCTGTTAAATGGAACTAACAATAGTTGCTTTTCCAAAGGATGGTTGTGAAAATTAAATGAGAGAATGTGACTAAGTACAGAAAGTCAACACTCATTTTTCTGATAAAATGCACAGTACCATTCTGGCCGTTCCAATCTCCTACTCTACTGCTGTGTTTACACTCTAAAGTTTACAGGATGCTACTAAACCCAGAAGAACTTAGCCCTAGGTTTCCCACAGTACCTCCGACTTACCAAGGTTGTTGGGGGCCAGAGGCAGTGCCGACACTGGCGCCCTGGAGAACTGTTCCCGACGGTTCCTCTGCTGTTTCAGATTCTGATGTTGTGAAGAAACAAAAAGATCCTGAGTCTCTGGACAGTAGGGAGGTCAGCCCCAAACCAGAGTGCTACCCACCTACAGATCCCACTTACTTCAGTCCTCACTTCCAAAACAGACTTGAAGTCATTGGACATGGAAGCCAGTTTTGACTAAAAGGCAAGGACAATTGGGTTATTCAAAGAAGATACTTTCTGTTCGTTCTCTCCCTCTCCTCCCTCCCCCTATCCCCAAAGTCCCACCTGCAATGAAACTACAATGGTGTTGGAATGGGTCTGCAGATGCCGGCCACTCTGGCTGCCCTTGGCCCTCACAAAATCTTGAAGCTGAGCAATTTGTTTGTTGAGGCTATTGATGTCCTGGAAGAGACCAGAAGAGTATTAAGCAGTCTTCAGTCACTGCTGCAACTATGGCTGTCTCCGGCAGGGAAGACAGAGAAAACCCACTAGTGGTGTGAGTGTCTAGTCAGGTTAGAAGGTAGCACTAGGGTGTTCAGGCTCTGTTCATTCCTTACAGAAGAGGGAAACTGGATTCAGCATTTGTAAATGAACGATTTGTCTGCCCACTACCTTTCTGCTCTACCCATGAGGCCACATAGCCCTTTCACAGGCAAAGCTTTGTACCTACAAGATGCTGACAGAGTACCTGAATATTACTCAGGAAAAGACAAAACAGCAAATCTTTACACAGAATTTCTAATGTTGCAAAAGATTAGCTATGACTTATTTCTTCAAATATACAGTGACTTCCTATCACAGCCTATGTGTCACCTGCATTCTGTTCTCCCATGAGGGCAAAAAAAAAACTTGTCTTGATATACTATGACCCAGGAAAGTACCAGAATGGAAGTCATCAAGAATCATGAGTCGAGGGGCTGGAGAGATGGCTCAGAGGTTAAAAGCACTGTCTGTTCTTCCAGAGGTCCTGAGATCCCAGCAACCACATGGTGGCTCACAACCATCTGTAATGAGAACTGATGCCCTCTTCTGGTGTGTCTGAAGAGAGTGACAGTGTACTCACATACATTGAAATAAATAAATCTTTAAAAAAAAAATAGTATAAGAGCTGGAGCAATGGCTCAGGGGTTAAGAGCACTGTCTGCTCTTCCAGAGGTCCTGAGTTCAATTCCCAGCAACCACATGGTGGCTCACAACCATCTGTAATGGAAGCTGATTCCTTCTTCTGGTGTGTCTGAAGACAGCTACAGTGTACTTATATACAATAAAGAAATCTTTTTAAAAATTCTTTAAATAGTCTGAGAAATATATTTAAGATAAAATGTAAGCATCTCTATAGACTTTCTAAGTACACCAAACCTCCCTCCTCTCCAGAACCCTGGACTTACTTTCACTGATGACATGTCTACCTTCCTTGAGTTTCTGACCCAAACGCATTTCTAGGTCTGTATGCCATAATAGCTCCTTCCCTTGGGGTCTAGCTTAAGAAAAGTACTATTCCCACACGGGAACTCAAGATGAAAGCTTCTAATCTCTCACTATCTCCTTAGCATACCTACATGAGACTGTAAACTATAATCTATGATAATGGCTGTACAGGTAAAATCTCCTGATAATCTATTAAGCACTTACTGTATACGCAGTACTGTATCAAATATAGTAAAAGGTCTGGGGTATAGGGCAGCAAATGCAGGCCCTGGCTTTCTTTCCTTGCACCCAAACAAAGCCCATTGACTGCTTTTTCTGTATTTACCATTTAAGCTTTTGCATTTAAAACCCCCTCTTCTACTTAACTCTTCATCTATTATCTCCAGGCCACAGATCCTTTGCTGCTCTCTCCATTTTAGTGACTGCACCGTCTGGTGAAAGATGCCTAGTTAGTCATGGTGGCTTACACTTAAACCCCACCTGCGGCAGGCAGACTGTTTTAGTGTAAGCCAGTCTATACTGAGTTATGGAATGAGACTCTACTTTGTTTTAAAGATTTATTTTTGTGTGAATTGATGTTTTGCCTGTATGCATGTCTATGTAAGGATACCGGATCCCTTACACTTGGAATTACAGGCAGTTGTGAGCTGCCATGTGGGTGCTGGGAATTAAACTCAGGACCTCTGGAAGAACAGCCAGTGCTCTTAACTGCTGAGCCATCTCTCAGGCACAGAGACCCTCCCTTAAAATACAAACAAAGAGGCTGGAGATCTGGCACTTATTACTCTTGTAGAAGACACAGGTTTACTATCAACAACTATACGGTAGTTCAAAACCAACTGCTACGGTAGTTCTAGGGTACCCAATGCCCTTTTCTGGTCTCACAAGCATCAGGCACATATGTGGTACAAACAGATACACAAAACACTCATACATATTTTTAAAAAATGTTTTTAAGCAGATGTGGTGATGCAATACCTTTAATCTCAACACTTGGGAAGCAGAAGCATGAATGCAGAGCAAGCCTGGTCTATATTGCGAGACCCTGTCTTCAAAAACAAACAAACAAATCCGCAACTCAAAATTCTCCTTTTCGTCATAGCATTTTTGGCCTTGTCTTCCAGTATATATTCTAAATCTATCCATACCATGTCCTTTTCTACCTCATGTACCCTAACCACCTTGTTTACTCTCAAAACATCTCCAAGAGCCTCCTAAGTGACTACCCTCTGTCTAGTCTGCTTTTCTAAGATCTGCTGCCTAAATAATGCCCAGTGTGATCAAAACCAAAACCAGGGTACTGTCATCACTCTGCTTGAAAGTCAAGAGCTTAGAGCTGGAGAGATGGCTCAGTGGTTAAGAGCACCGACTGCTCTTCCAGAGGTCCTGAGTTCAAATCCCAGCAACCACATGGTGACTCACAACCATCTGTAATGAGATCTGATGGCCTCTTCTGGTGTGGCTAAAGACAGTGACAGTGTAGTTATATATAGTAAATAAATCATTTTAAAAAAATCAAGAGTTTATCACACAATTTAGAATACAACCTAAATGTAAGTTGATATCTTTATGCGGGAAGACAGGTACAGGATAGAACGAGGCCTGTCACTGGACGAGAAGGAAGGATGGAGAAAAGTTTTAGAAAGGAGATAAGGAGCCGGAGCCAGAAAGAGAAGGAGCTGGGAGAACATGGCGGCAGATGTTAAGATTCTTCTCTGCCCATAGATACAGGTTGTTATGACCATTTTTAAGGGATGGGTGTGTACAGGATCTTGTATGTCCAGATGGGCAAATTATATCTTAGCAATTGGATCAGAGGCTATTGTGTGTGTGTTCTTTCATGTGGTGACTTAACTGAGTCCACAGTAAGAGAGTAGAGAGATAGGTGGTCTCTGTATGAAACTGGTGTGGCAGCGGCCCGCCTTGGGTAGAGATGGGTAGAGAGATTGCTGTGGGGCTGAGAAAGTAGCCGTCGGCAGTGTGAGATGGGATGGCGCTTAGCAGGTGAGACACTTTACTAACAGAAATGAAAATATCCCGCAGATGCCATGTGGCCCTACGGCGCCAGCACTAGCTCGGATAAAAGAAATCTCTATTTTACTGCAACACCTAAATGCCTAAGCTGCTTTATACAGGACCCGTCTGGCCACTGCCTACTTCTACCGTATTCTGCTCCTGGGCTTTCCTAACCTGTTGCACGCTGCCCACACTTGAGGCCTTTCCTCTGGCTATGCCCACTTTTGAAATGGGCATTCCCACTTTTTGAAATGCATGTATTCAGATGAATTACTTTTTCTCACTATTCAAACATAGCTCAAATATCACGTCTTCAGCCAAACCAGCTTGGATCAACCAATCCAGTAGTCTTGGCCTTGAAAAAGCCAGTGTCATGGATTGACAGAAACAAACAAAAGATCCTCACAAGATCTGCCTTACTGATAAGACAGTGGCAACTCAGAAGTTAGGAGTTCACACAAGGTCACAACCTAAGTGGGTGACAAAGCCACTTCAAGTTCTTCAGAATGCAGTGGGATAGTTTTTAAGTGGTAAGTAGTAATATCCCAGTAGTAATCTAATATTCTCTTCCATCACCACAGCACACCTTAAATGGGGCCTGCTCTTGGAAGACCAGCATATTTGTACTAGAGCCACACAAGCTGCCTTTTTAGCCTCTAGCCCGTCCCATCCACATTCCTGACCAAACTCTGTGCCCTGAAGACCAGTCAGGACGATTTTACATGTGTTATCAAAGCCCACAATGCTCTTTACAACTAGCCACTCAGTTAACAACCAACTTCTTGCCAGTCACTCATGTCAGTAACCAACAGTCAGGTCAGGCCAGACACTATTATCAGCATTTCTAATGTACATGTGACCAAGCAGAAAGGAAGATCCTGGTGACACATGGTATAATCCCTGTGTTTTGGATGCTGAAGTAGGAGAATCAAAAACACCAGGATGGAGCTATGCATGGTAGCATTTGCCTTTAATCTCAGTACTCGGGAAGTAGAGGCAGGCACAGCTCTGGCTTTGAGGCTAATCTGGTCTACAAATGAAGTTCCGGGATAGCCATGGATACGTAGGGAAACAGGTCTTAAAACATACAAAAACACGGGCCTGGGCTATTTATGTAGACAGTCTCAAAACTGAAGCAAAGCAGCTGCTCCCAGGGCATCTGTGCACCTTTTGTTCCCACTCCTTTTCTTCTTTTTGGAAAAGTAGAAGGGATGGAGGGAAGAAACAAACATAGGTAATCACAGAGAATGTAACACCTGATACTTGAACCTTCCCTTTGCTTTTGTTTGTTTGTTTGGGAAAATTTCTCTGCAACCCTAACTGTCCTGGAACTTCACTATGTAGACCAGGTTGGCCTCAAACTCAGAGATCTGTAGCGTGCCTTTGCTGCTTTGTGGACCTCCTTTTCCCACTCTTCCTCACCCACCCCACAACATATACACACTCTGTGCTCCCCTATCAACTAAATAGGAGAGAAAGAAGAGGAAGGGAAAAGAGATAGAGATCGGTGAATCTAGTTTCTTTCTTAGTTCTTCTTTGAGCATGACTACTAACTCTCCTTGAAATAACCACCAACCCTACCTCTTGGGGGTGGGGGGGCTTCTAGCATTTATATACCCTGTGAACAATTCCCAGCATTCCAAACATCACACAATCATAGACTATCTGCAGCTGGCCAAGTTCGAAGCAGCCCCACAGACCTACACGTGTGAATACAACAAAAACATTCTCCTCACTACAGAGGTCTGTCTGCCTCTGCTTCCTGAGGGCTGAGACTAAAGACATAGGCACCACCTGGTTGAACTGCTGCATATAGCCTCCCCAGCCTACCTCCCAGCTCAGATTTCACATACTTGGTCAACCTTCCCAGAATCCTGCTTCATTCATCACTTTGTAAACCTTTTCTATGCTAACACCTACTCATTTTAAGCCAAGGCTTTTGATGCCAGGTAACTCTCAAGGAAAACAAGCCTTTGAAGACAATCATCTTGCTTCACAGTTCTCTCACCAGCATCTAGAACAGTGCTTTATAAACACTAGACGATCCTAAGTGTCTACTGACTCAATGGAGGAGCAGGGTGTTTGGACACGGGTCTAGATACTTACCCTGGGGATTCATGGCGATGGAAAATGATGGAAGTAATCTAATTAGAATGCTGGGCTCTCCTGATGGCTAGCGGCTCACCTGTTTGATGATGTATGTTAGCTCCTCAATTTCTACTGCTTTATCATCAAAGAGGGACTTGCGCTTTGCCACTGCAGAGACGGATGAAACATTACAACATGTGAGGGTAATAGCAAGGCTCACAGAGCTAGGATAGCAGTTCCGTAGTAGAGAAACTTGCCTTAAGGTAGAAATCCCCAGCACCGTAGGAAAAAATAAAACAAAACCTCCATGAGCCTCACCTCCTAGTACTATGTTTCACTGTCCCACCTAGGAAAGGCCTCCCAAACACTCACGGATTGTTAGCTTCTCCAGCTTGGCAAATGTATTGCTGAGATCTTTCCCAATGCGCCTGCAAATGATCATCAGTGAGAAAGTTGTGGACCAATTCCACTCAGCCAATCCCAGGCAGATCTACTTCTTAAAACACTGTGTCACCCCACCACAAAGCCCCTCTTAACTCACCTGGCCATGAGGGTAAACTCGCTGCACTGCCGGGCAGCGTGCAGAGCTGGTTTATTTGTTTGGATTCCATTCTGAAAAGGAGTATCAAAAATTTGCTACTTTAATTCCCTTCGCTATTTATGCTCAGCTTTTCACTGCTCCCTCACATAAACCACTAAACACTCTAGTGCTGCTGGTGTCAGACAATCTAAATTTATCAGTGGTTTGTAGCTAAGAAAACAATGAGATGCAGGTTTAAATCCTACATCTAGGATTAGGTTTGTGGTATTTAGGACAAGTTACTTAAAGTATTCTTAATTTCTCCTGAAGACAATTCTTCCTCTCCTATTGGTAAGATTCGACTACTTAAGAATTGTTAAGCAAGTTTAGACGACTAGCAAACAAAACCTAAGCATTAACTAAATGGGCTCACGCCGATCTTTCCACTCCAGGTCCTTACCTGACGGCTCTGCAGCGACTTGCAGGCAGACAGGAACTCCTGGGTCCGATCCCGGCAGGACATAGTGTCGGGAGGGGAGGGCACCAGGGCCACCGGGGTGGGCAAAGGAGCGATGTCACTGCTGCTATTGATAGCAGTTGCAGGGGACAGAACCTGTGTCTTTGAGAGACCCAGGTAGACACCCTGATCCGTGTTCTTAGATCCGTAGCGTTTCCGCGGGATCATCGAGTCGCATAACCTCGGACTGTTGCGGAGAGGAGAATGTCATTCTCCAAACGGCCTGTTTCCCCAAACTTTACCCTCAACTAGCAAATCCTCAGTCCCTTTCCCGTATTTGACAGACTTTCGAGCCCAAGGCCACCCGCAGATCCTGCACCCGGGACACGGCGAGAATGGTCAGCTTCCTCCAGGCCCAAGGCGAAGCCTCCTCAGATTCTCCTTCCAACTTGGCTGACTACAAGAACACCGGCCGGGAGCCCTAAAGTCGAGAAAACAGCCACAGCCTGGTCCTGCGGCCCTGAACTTCCAGCCAGACCTTTGCAGTTGGCCCAGGTCTTAATCGTGCCTTCTGGTATACGTGATTTCCTTCACCCTTTCATAGAAAACGGCAACGGACCTCCAGAGGTGGGCACACTCCAGAGGGCGGAGGGGGGGAAAAAAAAAACCTCTTAAGTGTTTATTTGAAACAGGAAGTCCCACCTCCGTCAAAGTTCCGCCTGTTGGAAGACTGCAGCCACTGATTGGACAGGGCCGAAGTTTTTCTCAACAAGACCTTTCCTGATTGGACACCGGGATATTCGCTTCGCGGAGCCGCCAGCAGGACTTGCCCCTGGCTCCCTTCCCCCCCAGTCAAGCCGCTGCCCCGAACTGAGCCGACCAACCGAGGCTGGACTCCTACTGGAGCGAATGCCTACCTCTTCTGTTGCCTACCGCCACCGCTACTCTCCTCAGGTCGTTGCCGCCTCCTCGCCGGACTTGTAAGCAGTGGAAGCCGGACCAAAGAACTGGAGCCGCCACGTCACCTACACGTACCCCTAACCCCGTGACGTGGCTACTGCGCCACGCCTCTTTTTTAGCCCAGTGACAGAAGGAACACACCCCTGCTCATGCAAACTCGACTCCGCTCTTATTGGTTAGACTGCCGCTGCGGCCCCGCCCCTAAAGAGCAGAACAGATCTCGAGGGGCTGGGCTACAGGAGCCTTAAAGAGCCTGAGGCTGTGGAGCTTACAAAGCTGGAAGCCTAAGCATTAAGTGTTCTCAGCCGATTCGCAATATCAACTTTATTCTCTGGATGTTGGGGAGGACTGAGACCAGGGTTGTAGTCAGCCCTTTTCTGGTTCCTTGTGGCTGCCCTCACGTTTGCGCTCCTGCATCTGATTGTCTTGCTTGCCTGACCGTGAAGACCCCCGACGGCTGAACATGGATAGCCTGCGCCACAGCACGGTGATCAGAAGACTTTCGTTAGATCTTTGTTTACGGCGGCCTAGGTTGTCCCCTTCATTGCCTACAAGGACCACAGGATCCACTTAATTCAGTTCTGCTCCCTTCTCTGGGCAGTCCCTTTGGGGCACCTCCCACTCCCATTCCCGGTCTTGAGACCTTTTTTGTGTCTAGTCCTACCTTCCCTGCCTTCCTCTGTTACTTCTTCCCGTCCTTGCTCATCCGGATGGTCCTTGTCCTGACAGCAGCCCATGGCCCCGAAAGGCGAAGGACTCCGCCACCCTCCCCAGCCAGCTTAGCTCTGGGCCTAGCTTTTATGACGTCAGGTCTCCCACGGCCAGGTGAGGGAACCCCTCCCACCTACAAGATTTCCTTTCTCCCATCACAAAAGGTCCAGGATCTCAGTATGTGTTGGGCTGTTTATTAACAAAGTGAGCAAGGGGCTTTAAGGACTGGTGGATCCAGGACGCTTCTTTTTCTTCCTTCTTTGGAGAGCACCTTGTTTCTGGTCCAAATCAGGGAGCTTTCGCTTGGCAGCTGCCTCCAAAGACGCCCAAAGTTCATCTGTCTCTGTGTCTTCTGGGGGCACTAGGTTGGGCTCTTGAGGTTCTTGGGGCTCATCCTGATGATCAAGAAGGACATTCAGGAATCAGGGACAGGGAAACAGACTGGCTGAAAAATAATTCCTCTGGGTACCAAAAAACCAATGCCCTTGTGTTCTGAAGGACCTCACCCTTGGCAATTGCCTATAAAGGCTTGAGCACTCCTCAAGGAAATTAAGTTACAGTAAGGAGAAAGCCCTGGCCTCCTGTTCTCTCCACAGAGAATTCCTTGCCATCATGACTTTGGCTCCCAAATTCTCACACCTAACTAGTTGCTCACCTCCC
Organism: Rattus rattus; assembly: GCF_011064425.1. NCBI lineage: Eukaryota > Metazoa > Chordata > Mammalia > Rodentia > Muridae > Rattus > Rattus rattus. The sequence continues at coordinate 9,204,101 of NC_046155.1, forward strand.
AGTTATCCCGGCCTGACAGGAGAAGGCAGTTCAGTTGAGACTTGAGATAAACCTGTAAAATAAAGGGGTTTTTGAGCCCAGACAAGCTGAGACAGAAACGTTTTTATGTGGGGCACAGGAGAGGGGAGAAGCTTCAGAAAAAAGGTAAGTTAGAGTGGGAGAATGACATTTTAACTCTCTCACCTTATGCTCTAGCCCTCGTGGATTGCGGATCCTGTGTATCCTCAGGACTCTGTCTAAGCCACAAGATGCTAACAGGGGCTTCGAAGGATGACACTGCAGCCCACGTACACTGCCTGCAAGCCCCTTCAGACAGCCCAGTAGACGCCCTGGAGAAGGGTATTTATTTAGTTACTGTTGAAATCACTTACATTTCAGTATTTAATCCTCAGAATAACCTAGAAACAGGAGTTACCAATGACATTTCAATTTTACAGGCAAAGAAAAACACAGGAATCAAATAACTAGTCCAAGGTTACAGAGTTTTTGGTGAAATCAGAACTTGAACCCAAAGAATGAATGTGACACTAACAAGGATAGGTGACTCAGTAGTGACCTGACTTTCTCTTTGCCCTCTCCTCAAGCAACCCATGGTCCACTCACCTTGCCGAAAATCAATTTCTGCCAGCTGCCCATGAGTGTTCCCCACGATGACAGAACTAAGGAGGATACCAAAGAAGGGGCTCAGTACAACTTCTGGAGCCTTTCCAGAGCAGTTTCCCTTTCCCTCAACACTCACTTGCCCTCAGGAGTCAGGGTCATGGCTGTCAGTGGGTATTCTCCATAGGTGGCCTCTAGGACTGGCCGGCGCTGGGGGGAGGCTGGATCATAGATTCTGACCTAGAAGAAGACTGAAATTTCACAAGAGTATCCTTACCCACTCTGGTCCCTAATATCTTATCATCATCCTTCTGTAGACTAATATTTGTTGTTGTTTTGAGATAGGATCTTTCTACATAGCCCTGCTTGCCCTGGAACTTGTTCTGTAGACCAGATTGGCCTCAAACTCACAGATCCACCTGCTTCCCGAGTGCTGGGATTAAAAGGGGTACTACCACGCCTGGCAAGACTGCTTTCTCATTTAAGGTATGTACTTAATCTCATCTCAGAATACTCGGAGAAGGGCAAGAGCCCTCATGAACATAGTCTAAGGGCAGTGGAGGAATAAAAAGTGAGGAACAAAAAAGCTTAATCTTACTGAGGGAGCAATGGGGAGCTTTTCATATGTTGTGAGCAAAAGCCTGGCACCTATATCAGACTTTAATGTGCAAGACTATACAAATGACAGTAGTGACCCAACCCTGCCCAAGTCTCAGAACTTCAAACGAAATAAGCCACAAAGATTCCTCGGGCTGGAGGGATGGCTCAGTGGTTAAGAGCACTGACTGCTCTTCCAGAGGTCCTGAGTTCAAACCCCAGCAACCACATGGTGGCTCACAACCATCTGTAATGAGATCTGATGCCCTCTTCTGGTGTGCCTGAAGACAGCTACGGTGTACTTATAGATAATAAATAAATTAAAAAAAAAAAAAAAGATTCCTCGCCAAGCCCTCACACAAGACTGGTAGAGCTGAGACATTAAAGGGGTCCCCAAAGCAAATCAGACTTTACAAGGCCTACAAAGTTCTCAGATAGACTATGCCTAATATTGTCAGATCCCATGAGCCTGGTTAGTACTACATGGAAGGATTATAAAATTGTTTTGACAGCCAACCTGATGTTCACCCATGGTATCTGTTGCCTGTGGAACTAATGTAAAAGGAATACTCCTTGCTTTCCCTTCTACGCGTAGAATGCCAGAGTTCAAGAATTCCACTCTAGAATGCAGTAAGGGGAAAGTAGTAGGCTCAGCCACGGGCATGGTCACTGGAGAAAGTATGCACTGCTTTGAGAACCCGCTCTGTCAGGAGACACTTTTCTTCTTCCGGAATTCAAGCTACTTCAATTCGGGAGTAGCAAAGAACCTCACCTGGTGGTATCCTGTACATGTGACAAGTTTCTGTGACCCAGGGAGGAACTGTATATCTTGGTCCCAAATCGGAACCCGCAGATCAAGCCAATCATTCCGCACCTGGTGTGGAAGGTAAATATGGGACACAAGGTGATGGTAGGCTTGACCTGTTTCCTCCAGTCCCTCGAGTTCATCTAGGTTATGCTCACTTCCCCCAACCTCAGACATAGCCTCTCCCCACCCCTTATCACTTACATTCTTCGCCCTGAACACAGGCTCCTCAGACCCCTGTAGGTCCCATACTTTCAAAGCATTCTCTTTCCCACATGTTGCAACCACATGTGTGTGTGTGGGATCTTGGCGCATCCTACACACCCCAGGACCCACCTTCAGTTCCAAGAGCTGAAAAGAACCAGAGATGAGTCAGTCTCAAAGTCCTTAATCTTTTCTTTACCAAATTCCCCATCAGACCCCTACCCTCGCTCCCATCTTCTTCAATCACTGGGACAGTTGAACCTTACTGGGTCAGAGGATGCCTCCTTGTCATTTTCACACCAGACTCTGAGGATCCCAGAATCCACACATGTGATAAGAGTGCTGCAAGCAATTGAGGGAATATTGGGATTTTAAAAAGTGTAAGCCAGGTTCTGTGGCGCAAACCTGCCTCTAACAATATGGGAAGTAAAGAGGGAACCAGGAATTCAAAGTCAGTCTGAGCTACACAGTGAGTTCAGGGCCATCCTGGCTAAATGAGACATCCATAGTGTTTGTCCCAAAACAAACAACAAAACATCCCCTCCCTCTCCCCTCTCACACACACACAAAATGAGCAACCCAACCCAAACAGTAGCATACATCTCTTCCCTGGAAGCCCAAGCTTTTCCCAGGCTCTGGACAACCTGTGCCTATGTTCTTCCTCACATCTCTCTACCTAGGCTCAAGCTCCAGATTGCTTGCCTGGGCTGTGGCACAGCATTTGTGATACTCTTCACTCCTACAGGTTCAGAGCTCTGTCCACGACACTTCCCATTCAAACCCAAAATACTCTCCATTATCTATGAAATGAAACCCCAGCTTAGTACAAAAGCCCTTTCCATTTAATCTCAACCAAACACAAAGCCAAACGTACATGTACAATGATGTTTCCTTGACTTCAAACTCCGAATGGTACTTGTCCTATGTATGTGGTAGCATTTTAGTATTTTAACTCCTCCTTAGTCTCTGCTCAGTTAGTATCTGCTTTTCAGAACGTCTTTATCTCTTCTGTCAAGATTATACTTGTACTTCAAGACCCAGGTCAAAACTCCATCCTCTGCATATCTGTGTGGAGCTCACCTGTTGATTTACCAAAGCAGCGGTCTTTCTTCATGGATCTAGAAAAGCTGCTCCCAGGTTACTAACCTTGGTGATCCTTCCTAACCGTCATTTTGGAAGCTTCATTATCTTGTATTTTTGTCAATCACTACTTAATCGCATGTTCAAAAGCATTAAACTATGTGCATAGAACCTTATAAAGGAGACAGGATAAGATTCTATCTCAGATGCAAACTCTATAAAGGCAAATGTCTTACCCAAAAATCCTTATACTCTTCCTTCATGCCTTCAGTAGCTATCCGATAAATGCACATTATAGGGATGAAGACAAGAACCTTGCTTGCAGTCACCTATCCCAGGGGCTGTATTACCTAAGAGTTTGACTTAAGTATTCAGTTCATCCATGAGGGCCCCAAACGCTCTGTGACCTGGCCTAGAATGTGGTCCTTACCCATCATCGGCCTGGGCGAGACCTCGGAACGTGCCTTCCCCGCCTGGGCAGTATCTCTGGCTCTGGAATGTACCCTCCTCCGCATTAAAGTGCCTCACGGTCCTGTCCGCACATCCCACCAAAATCTGCCAACAGAGAAAGGAATGATGGGAGAAGAGCAAGACTGCAGGGCACCAGTTAGCTCCGGCCTGGCCAGTGGCTACTCACCTGGGTCTCGCCGCCTGTGCCCCAGCACAGAGCATTCACTGCCTCCTCCCGCCGTGGCTGTCCCGACGGAGTAAAATTTGCCGCAAGTTTCCGCTGAAGGTTCACCCCTGAGGGACGAGGACGTCAGTCACGCTGGGGTGACAAGTAAATCCTGCACTTTCCCACAAACAACTCAGATTCTCACCTTTCAGGATTCCAGTCTCAGTGCCGACCCACACATGGTTCCAGCGAGCCGAGGTAGCGGCCATCGCAGACCAGCCTGTGGCTTGCACTTCCGGCGCGCCAGCACTACATCATCAGCGAGCGCCAGATTCAGTTTGACAAGGCGGGTCTTTTCCTCTGTACCTGCACTAACCTGTCGTTTCCCTCTCTCCCTTCTTTCCTCCCCTCTTACTGCCAACCCTCAAAAAAGGCACACATTTTTAATGTGCACTCTGGCAGTAGAGGAAAGAGGATCTATGTAGGCTTCAGGATGGCCAGGGCTGCGCTGCACAGAGAAACCCTGTCTTGAAAATACAAAACACACACACACACACACACACACACACACACACACACCACACACCACACACCACACACCACACACACACACGCGCGTGTTTATGGAGAACTGAAAAGGATCATCTCTCACTGTCTGTGAAAAGCATAATTTCTGAACTGCAGTGCTGTGTGGAGCCAGGACTCCATCACTATTAAAAGAATTTCAGAAGTTATTCTCTATTTTCTAATCATTGGTAAGTGTGTCTGCATATGGGTACAGAGGTCCAAGGAGGTCAGAGGCGTAGGATCACCTGGATGGAACCAGAGATACAGATGGTTATGAATTGTCTTATGGGTGCTGGGAATGGAACCAAGGTCCTATGGAGGAGCAGCAAGTGCTCTTAACCACTGAACCATCTCTTCTTGAAAAGTAGAGACCTGGTTATCATTTTTATTTGCTCAAATTGAGTCTATAGTCAGAATTTTTGTTTCTTAAAGACCCCAGTCATGTGAATATATATATATTCCCAGGTGTAGAATAAGGTGGTGCTTCAGTTTGTCCATAGCTGTTAACTACGATGTCTCATAATCTAGGAGGACTATGATTTTTTTTTTTTGCCAGCTGCAGATAGTTTACATTTGGAATTATGGGGACTCTGGAGAGGGTTAAATGCCAGAGACCCAAGAGGGGTGGAGGCGCTGTGAAGAAGACAAGGCAGCTGCTGTTTCCTACTGATGCTTCTGGTTCCTGTTGTTGAAGTTTGAAAAGAAGCTGGAGAAATCCTGACTATGATGATAGGGCTGGCCCCAAGTAACACCATGTCCCTAATCAGCAGGGAGTAGCCTGTAAAAGTCTTCTCCTTCCCCCTTTCCCTCTAACTTTTTTTCTCTCCTACCTAGTGTTGGGGAATTGGAAGGAATTAGGGTGGAATAAGGGTTGGAATAACCCAATAAAGTAGTTTATAAAACCACCAACAATGTTCTAACTTGGAAAATACAAGTTCACAAAATTAATTTAAAAAACATGTACCTAGGGCTGGAGAGATGGCTCAGTGGTTAAGAGCACTGACTGCTCTTCCAGAGGTCCTGAGTTCAATTCCTAGCAACCATATGGTGGCTCACAACCATCTGTAATGAGCTCTGACGCCCTCTTCTGGTGTGTCTGAAGATGGCAACAGTGTACTCACATACATTAAATAAATAATCTTTTTTTTTAATTTTTTTTTCTTTTTTTTTTTTTTTTCAGAGCTGGGGACCAAACCCAGGGCCTTGTGCTTGCTAGGCAAGCGCTCTACCACTGAGCTAAATCCCCAACCCCATAAATAATCTTAAAAAACGTATCTAAGTCAACTGTGGTGGCACACACCTGTAATTCTAACACTCAGAAGGGTGAGGCAGTCTGGACTACATAGGACTAAAATTAAGAGATAGCCTCTCAAAAAGTGTGTATGTCAGACCTTCTCCCAATATATGGTACAAACCTTTAAACTGAAAGGGGAGGGAGGAAGGGAGGGAGGAGGGAAGGAGGGAGGGAGGAGGGGATCTGCTCTAACAAGCTCTCCAAACATGAAACTTGTTCTGGGGATCACAGACCCTCAAACATTTGGTTTGAGATTATCAGTGGAAACACTGTGTTCTTGCTTCTGACAAATCAGGTTTTCCCAGCTTAGGGCCCCACAATAGTAGTTATTAAGAAAACAGCATTCTGAGTCCTGGGATAAAACTGAATCTGCCGAGTTTTGCAGCCCCTCCGGTCCAGGCTGAAGGCAAGCTCTCCACACAAAGCTACACCTGCCTGCACTGTCCAAAGAACCACTGTAAACCAGAGGGACTCCCTGCCCTGCAAGACTTCAGAGAATTCATGAAGGTTTCGACCTCTTTTGAAAAAATACGGACAAAACATTTGAAGTGTTTGAGGTGACTTTCAGGCTGGGAAGATGGTTTATATTTAAAGGTACGGGGTTCGGTCCTCAGCTCCGGAAAAAAAAAAAAAAAAAGAGCCCAGGGGGGGGGGATTTAGCTCAGTGGTAGAGCGCTTGCCTAGCAAGCGCAAGGCCCTGGGTTCCGCCCCCAGCTCTAAAAAAAAAAAAAGAAAAAAAAAAAAAAAAAAGAAAAAAAAAAAAAAAAAAAAAAAAAAAGTAGGGGCTGGAGAGATGGCTCAGCGGTTAAGAGCACCTGACTGCTCTCTTCCAGAGGTCATGAGTTCAATTCCCAGCAACCACATGATGGCTCACAACCATCTGTAAAGAGATCCGATGCCCTCTTCTGGTGTATCTGAAGACAGCTACAGTGTACTTATATATAATAAATAAATAAATCTTTAAAAAAAAAAAAAAAAAGATACGGGCTGCTCTTACAGAAGCACCCTCATGGGGGTTGGGGATTTAGCTCAGTGGTAGAGCGCTTGCCTAGCAAGCACAAGGCCCTGGGTTCGGTCCTCGGCTCAAAAAAATAAAGAAGAAGCACCCTCGTCGAGGATTACAACTGGCTGCCATGCTGCCATGGGTCCTGAACTTTGCATCCAGGCAGCCAATACACCCATACACATAAAAGAAACCACTGTAAAGAGCAAGTTTCACTCCTTGAGAACTCTGAAATAAAACTGATAGTAAGCTCTGGAAACCTAAGCCTGCCAAGAGATAATGGCAGACTGACAACTAATAAGAACAGACACTACACTTGATTTTAGTCAAAAGACTGAGAAACGTTACTTTTTTTCTTTCTAATTGCTCAGAGCTTTTGTTTTCCTGATTTTGATGTAGGCCTGATGTTGTAAATATTCTCCGATATATAAATTTGTTTAAATCAGTGTTTCACAATTTATACTACACAATAGTTTTTTTTTGTTTTTGTTTTTGTTTTAAATAGTGCTCTGAAACTGTTACCATCTGCCTCCTTGGCACAGTCATTTGCATAATCCTGCCCATCCCATTTTAACATTATCCTGATTGGTCCACCTACTTTAGAATCTCAATGTCCAGTGGGAGAGGGAGAGAAAGAGAGAATCCCTGAATATAATTTCTTGTTTCTTCTTTGAAAACTGCAAATAAGCCCTCTAAGGATCAATAACCACCAACCCTGCCTCGTGGGGGCCCTAGCATTTATCTACTCCATGAAAAGTTCCCAGAGTGTCAATCGTCAAACACTCGCAGAAACTATCTGCAGTAAAACCACACTTAAAGAGCACAAGAAAAATCATGGTCAGCTGCTGTGGACAGTCTGAAGCAGCACCATATCTGCACACCTGGAATTAAAATAGAAACACTTTTTAAAAAAAGTTTTATTTATTTTACTTATATAAGTACACTGTTGCTATCGCCAGACACACCAGAAGAGGGCATCAGATCCTGTTACAGATGGTTGTAAGCACCATGTGTTGCTGGGAATTGAACTCAGGACCTCTGGAAGAGCAGTCAGTGCTCTTAACCACTGAGCCATCGCTGCTCCAGCCCATAAAAACACTATACGTTTCTGTTGTTTTTTTTTTTTAATATTTATTTATTATTATACACCATACAGCTTTCTGTCTGCATGTGTGCCTGCAGGCCAGAAGATGACCCCAGATCTCATTACAGATGGTTGTGAGCCACCATGTGGTTGCTGGGAATTGATCTCAGGACCTTTGGAAGAGCAGTCAGTGCTCTTAACCGCTGAGCCATCTCTCCAGCCCACGTTTCTGTTTTTAAAGAAACCAAAATTCCAGAATTTTCATTATAGATGAGTGAGTGAAGTCCTGAGTGTATGACGTGACAAAGGCCAAGGCTTTAGACCTAGGAGAAAGTGACAAGTATGGTCTCCATATGGCTTAGGCTAGAAGTCAAAGTTGCCTTCTGACCCAAGTACGAGTGTTTAACTGGTGATTGTGTAAAACAAAACCAAATGAACGAAAAACTAACAACTGCAGCCAGCACCATCCTCCCGAATGTTCACAGCCTGAGACTACCTGGCTATAGAGACGTCTTGGAGAGACTACCAACCCTTACCCCTGTCCCGTGTGCCTAATAAGCTACGTTCTAATAATGAGGCTGAGCTTCAGTTAGGAGGCAGTAGGCTCCATTCCACCTTAGTGAGCACACAGACCTGTAAGTACGTTATGTTTTCCCTTCATTCCCTTCCACCTCTAATCAGGTTTATAGCCCAAGACTTGCAGAACTGCATACAACTCCTCCTCCGGAAGAGAAGCAGTGCTTTTAACCTGTATGCCACCTTTCCACCCACCTCCACCATGTCTCACTGGAGTACAGCCACTGATTTCAGCTGGACGGACCGGCCAGCAAGCACCAGGGATCCTCTGGTCTTTGTCTTCCTAGAGGTGGAAGTACAGATAGGTCCTGTCAATGCTCTTTGTATTCTGGATTTTTTTTGTAGACGTTTCTCTGTGTAGCCCTGACTGTCCTAGTGCTCTGTAAATCAGGCTAGCCTTGAACTCAGAGATCACCTCTTGAGCACTGGGACTAATAAAGGTGTGCACCACCACCACTTGGCTTTTGTTATTTTAATACTTGGATGTTAGGGATGGGTGTTGGGGATCGAACTAAGGTCTTCAAACTATTGTGGCTCTTTTACCATCTTCCCAGGCTGTGTTTGGTTTTAGTTTTCAGACTTGCCATGTAACTCTGGGTGACGGGGAACTCGCCTCTCAGCTTCCAAAGTGCTGGAGTTAGGGTGGTGAACTGGGATGCCAGGCTGAAATGTTTCTTTTCTGTGCTTGAGTGTGAGCTTACGGGTTTTTGAAGTGTTTTCCTTGGTGACTTGAGGTCAGAAGAGGGTGTGAGATCCCCTGGACATGGTGCTGTAGCTCGTTGTGAGCCTCCTGCTGTGAGTGCTAGGAACTGACTTTCCTGCCAGACATCGATAGGATCCTTAGTGGGAATTTCTCCCCATGATGGACTAGAAAAGTACACAGAACAGGAATGAATCAAGAACACAAAGGGAATTATATTGAGGGTAGGGTGCTTTTGAAGTGCACTGTTCTGAGTATACCTGTGGGGAATGTGCCCTGGCACTTCAGTTAGTGGGAACCACCTACTGAATTCTGTGTGCCCATACCATCTCCTGGTTCGACCTTTCTATGTAGCCAAGAACAAACTTGATTGGAATTGCAGGACACTAGAACCCACCAATTAAAACCTCAAATCTAACTCCTTGCCTACTAGAAACCAAGCATCCTTGCCCTATCCCAATTACTGTTTTCGACAGGGTTTTTGTATTTCTTGCGGTCCTGGAACTTTCTGTAGACCAGGCTAGTTTGGAACATCCCAAGTGCTGGAATTAAAGAAATGTGCCATCTCCACCCGGTGTTCTCTGTTGTGGAGAACAGTGGCTCCCATACTAGTCTTGCCTAATTTTTTTTCCCCGGAGCTGGGGACCGAACCCAAGGCCTTGCACTTGCTAGGCAAGCTCTCTACCACTGAGCTAAATCCCCAACCCTGCTTGTGGCATTTTTTTTTTCCGGAGCTGGGGACGGAACCCAGGGCCTTGTGCATGCTAGGCAAGTGCTCTACTGTGGAGCTAAATCCCCAACTGCTTGTGGTATTTTTAATAACTTACTGGTCCTTATATGCTTAAATACTTCAACATGCTTAGGTGGTCTTCTCAGGACCAACCTTTTGTCTAATCCTGGCAACTCTATAGAGGGAACATCCTTTGTTTGGCAAAACTATTCAGAGGACATAGAAACTTGACATCCTCTGCTTCCCCCCTCACTCCTGACATGTGCAACCTGGGCAGGATAGTTACTGCTTTGCAAAGCCTGGCTTCAACCTCCCAGTACCCATGTGACAACCACAAGACCTCACTCCCAGGGTATCACTCACTATGGTACCAGCCAGTCATTGATGCAAATACATTAACACACCTGCATAAAACCCAAATTCTCAGGACCCACCCAAACCAAATGTAAACTGTCAATGATTAATGATTATTCATTGACATTTGGCATTCCAAATAGATGAATCACACAATAGCATAAAAAGCATTTATTACTAGGACCAAAAAGAACACAGCACAAATAACTATGGAAGGGATAAGATTAACAATGGTAAGCAAGGAAGATAAATTTAGAATTGCAAATATTTCAATTTTAAAAAGTAGTCTAAGGAGAAGAGGAAAAGGGTATGGGGGGGGCAGAGAAATAAGTATTAATCTGCTCCAGCGGTACTGAAGAGATCAACCATTTCACTTGAAATGCCACTAATACTGCTCAGATGCTAAAAACCCACAAGGAATCAGGCTATATTCCATGAATTCTGAAGTTTGCTGTGCCACTGGCCTAGGTAATCAGATCTTTGATTTCAGTTCCTGTAAGATAAAAGTTTTAATTAGCAGAAAGCAAAATCTACCCTGCCCACCTAATTACAATGACTTGAAGGGCTACCTACCTCTAACACACACCTCATTCCTTTCCTCAGACCTGAAAAACAGATAAACCACCTTGTTTCCTTTTTAATCAAAGTGTAATTCTTCCTTTCTACGCATACAAGTGATCCCTCAGACAGTTCCTTCTGGAACAAAACTTCCTCTTTTCCCCCAGCCAGCCCCAGTGGGTTCACCTTTTCAGGCTCTGGAGCTAGGACAGGAAGTAAGACGTGTGAATGTTTCTTCATAGGGAAGTTATTAACTTGGTACACTTTACATCTTAGTTTTCTCACCTTACTTTATCCTGGACTTTATGAAGATGTGCTCTTAGTTTTCCTGCAAAACAGCAAATAAATTTGGGTCATTATCCTTATTGCCTAAACTTATCCTACAGAGATCATATACTAACTAGCATAAGACCCTTCCTGTTTGATCCAGGTGAGCTCAACTCAGAAAATACCTTTCTCCACAGCTATCAGACTGGGGCGGTATTCAGTTCATCAGGGTGAGCAGGAAAGCACTGGATCAAGCCATTACATATCTACCTAATAAACAATAATATTGCTAGAACATTTACCTAGCATGGCTCCTTTGCGCTCGGCCAGTCACCATATCTGAAACACACAAGATCGGCAATGTTAAAAATCCTGGCAGATCGTTCCCATCCAACCCATCATCCTCAGAAAAATCAGATTTCCAAGTCTCAACAGCAATCATCAGCCGAACGAGATTCTATGAAAGTCATCATATATATGAAGTACTTAGGACCTCTGAGAGTCCAGCAGTGTGCACACCACTGCACGCTGGATGCAATTACTTACCTCTGAAGCACCAAGTAACAGCACTGCTAACAGAACCTGGAGAAAAACAAACTATTGAAAAGGCTTGATATAACACCCTTGCCCCAACACGCCACCCTTCAGTTTCTCAGGTGTTCCAGTGTTTTCATTAGCAGTCATAGTGAGCTAGTTGATTCATCACAGAAACAGTCAACTTGGGTGAACAAGAAACACCCCAACAATCTAACCTTCGAACGCTGGAGATGGATGGCGTGCAGGAACGACCTCCTCCTAAATTAACAAAGTTAATTAGTCAAAGTATCCACATTGGTTAAGACCTGTCTTAGCATTATCTTTTGGTTTTTCAACACGGTTGTCCTCAAACCCTGCCAGTTATAAATTGTTTGCCACTCCTAAAGTGTTAAAGCAAAATACTCCACACTCAGTTTGATCTGGAGTTGTCAGTACTTAAGTATCCAGGAAAAATAAGGAGGAAAAGGGAACATGCTAAGGAAGGCTTTAGTGACAAAGCCCACTAGCTATACTATACAGTCAGACCCAGCCTTCATCAGTATCAGGGAAAAAAAAAAAACTCCCTTACCTTTAAGGAAATCACCACCAAAAAAACCTGGGGAAGAGTAAAAAATAAAAAAAAACAACAAACTTGTCACTTTCAATGGTCAGGACAGAACAGATACCTATTCCTTCCCATCAACTGCCATCAGAACTCTAACATGCTATAAATTCACACCTTCACGGAGTTATCAGTGTATCAATTCAAATCATCTGACAGTGAGTTGAGTGAGCAAAGCCTAAATAGATACGCAGAACCCATAAGCAGCAAAGATAGTGTGCCACTTCAGTGTTTCCCAACTATTTACCCTAAGAGAATGCCCAAGTTCCATCTGGACTATTACCTGCATTCATCCCGGCTGTGATTCTGGTAGTTTCAAGTCACGTTGTCACAGTACACTTAACATAGAAAAACAATGTCACTTTTTAATGCAATCACAGCTACTACCTAAGCCTCTTCTTTTTTCAGCCCACTTTTCAGCAGTAAGATGACATCACCTAAGCTCAGCCATATGCTTGTCATTTATAATACATTCATCATCAAGTGGACACCTAAATGTGCTCCCAAGGAAAGCACAAGTCGCGATACCCACCTGACTGTAAGAAAAACTTGCTATTTGTAAAATTGAACAGGCCTGGCTCCAAAGTGCAAACGGCTTCGACATTAGCCATATCTGGAACAGAAATAAAAACCCAACTCCAATATCAGAATTTACTCAACTGCCCAAATACTTGCTACAGACTGTGCTACTCAGAGAATTTTTGATTTCTCCACTAAACCATCAGAAAGAGAGAGTTCAGCTTCTAAATCATCCCCGTAGCACGTTCATAACTTATACTCAACTAAAAAAAATAAAGAAAAAAGAAACCCCTAGTAGTTATTAACACTTACTTTGAAATGAGAGCGTGCTATTCTTTCGCATGTAAACGAGTACCTTAAACCTGTAAGAGCAAACAGTTAGCATCGGGTTATTCCTACACCGCTTTTACATTACAACCTCTGCAGGGTCAGAAGGCCGTAGGTCCGGGGCCAGCCTCCTCAGAGTTACTTATCCTCACAGAGATCAGTACAGGTCTGTGAAAAGGTCCTCATCATAGGGCATGGCCTCGCACTGCCGCCACCATTTTGTCCTTCACATAACCCTGCCGTCTCTAGATCCTGAACGCCCCAACATGGCCTCCCCACTATGACTATGGAGCACATTACTGAAGTCCACGTCTACGAACGCTATATCCACGGGCGTCTCTTAAACCACCAGAAACAAACATCTCATAAGAAATATACAAGCGGTGGTTCACAACAGAGGCAGGTAGATCCTTTTGATAGAAGCCAGCCATAGTTAAAGCTAGGCTGGCTAAGGGGGGGGAGGTTAAAAAGAAAAATCACAGGCCACAAAGAACACTTACCCAGAGCAAAGGAAAATGAGACCGAAAAGAACAATGTGTGGCCTATAAATAGCGTGTCGCAGAGGCCCACGGGATTTGGAGGTGGGACTAGGAGGGACGCAGGCGCTAAGGTAAGCGTTGGGCGAGCCGGAGGAATTGTGGGTAGAGGATTCCGCCCAAAGGCGCGTGTGGAGTGCTCCGCCTCCGATTTTGCAGCGCGGAAAAAGAGGCGCAGGCGCTCTAGGGGAGTGCGGCGGCTGCTACCAGGCGGTTCCTACCCACTGCGGATGAGACGTCATCGTCGGAGGTTTGGCTTCCCTACCGCTACATCTCGACAGTCTGGGTCACAACCACCAAATATATTCACACGTTGACGTGATTTCTTGCCCTTACTCACACTAAGCCCGCGTGTCGATCCATCTCTATGGATCCCGAACCTACTGAACACTCCACCGGCGGCGGCTCGGTTCCCCGCCAGCCGCCCAGCGCGCAGACGGGGCTTGATGTCCAGGTTGTCAGCGCAGCTGGCGACTCAGGTACTGGGCCCTGGGTTGAGCTCGGTTAGATTTTCGCTTCCTTGCATGGAGCCTTTTAGGGAAACACAGTCAGGACTAGATGTCCTGCGTCATTCTGGAGACCGATTTTTTTTGTTGTTGTTTGTTTTGCTTTATGGTCTATTTTCGCCATGATTTTGGCCCGGATTGAATGAAGTAGGGCCAGCATTATATATCACGTATGGAGCATGTTGCATGTTTTTGATTTTAGCAGTGCTATAGTTTAAACCTGCTATGTGCATGTGTAGACAAGTGCTATACTACTGAGTCTGATACCTCTCCACACAGCTGGGCTTACCATTTAAAGCACCCAATATGAGTTAATATTCCACACTACTAAGAGTTAGGGACAACCCTCATTTTATAAATGGGTGATCTTAGATATAAAGAACTCTAGAGGAAGCAATTCGTAGAAATTACCAGTTGTCTAGGTCGCAGCTATAGACTGGTTATTGAGACTCTGCAGCAGCATCACTTCATTAGTCATACGCATATAATAAACATTTATATGCATAAGCTCGCCTTGTAAGTGATAATTACTACTCTTATTAGTTGCTCTCCTGCATGACCTCATTTAATAATCCTACTATTCAAGTTGGAAGGTGTTAATGTAAAGTAATGGGTGAGAAACCCAAGGCCCAAAGAGGTTAAGTAATTTGCCGAATGTTATCCAGATTGAACAATATCAGATCCAAGGTGTAAATCCAGGCAGCCTAATTCCAAAGTCAGCACTGGTTACTCTTTCAGAAGACCCTGGTTCAGTTCATAGGTCATAGCCATCTGCAATTCCAGTTCCAGGGGACCAATCCACACTTCTGGCCTCCAAGGGCACCTGGCACATATGTGGTACTCACTTACACACCTAAGTAAATAAACTTAATTAAAAAAAACAACGCTGGGCATGTTGATACATGCCTGAAGTCCCAGCACTAGGGAGGTAGGGTCCACCAGAGTTTGAGCTCTAATCCAGCCAGGGCTCCATAGTTGAAACCCTGTCTCAAAAAAAGAAAAAAAAATTGTACTTTAGTCTTCGTTTTTGGTTTTTTGAGGCAGGGTTTTCCTGTGTACCCCTCGCTGTCCTGGAGCTTGCTTTATAGAGCAGGCTGGCCTCAACCTCACAGAGATCCACCTGCCCTCTTCCCCGAGTGCTGGGATTGAAGGTGCGCAACGTCACGTCCCACCTTTATTCTTTTTAAAAGGTGGATTCTGTAGCGTTTACAGTAGGGATTGAAGTGATGATTCGGCAATTCGGATCAAATGGCGCTCTTGTAGAAGACCGAAATTTAGTTCCTAGCACCCATGTTGTGTGGCTTCTAGCCAGCCACCTGTAACTCCCGCTCAGGGAATCTAACTCTTTTCTGGTCTTCTTGGCCACCTGTACACAAATATTTGTGAAGACACAAACATAGACATAAATAAAAATTAAAAAGAAAACAAAAGCAAGCCAAAACAAAATAATTTCATTTTCCAAATGAGAATGATACATATACTTATGTGTGTGTATGTGTGTGTATATCTGTATGTTTGTGTGTGTGTGTGTGTGTGTGTGTGTGTGCGCGTGCGTGTGTATGTGTATGTGTGTGTATCCGGCAAGACCTGGAGCCAATGGAGTTATTTGTTCTTTAATATGTTGAATAAAATCACGTTTCATCTTGTATTTGTATTGAGTTGTATTTCAACCTTTAAAAATTATACTTTAACAGCTCATTGGTTCTTTTCTTGTGTGTGTGTGTGTGTGTGTGTGTGTGTGTGTGTGGGTTCAGTAGTGTGCATGCTCTAGCATATCTGGAAGTCACAGGTCGACTTTGAGGAGGAGTCCGTTCTGTCCTTACAGTTTGGATTCCAGGGGTTGAACTCAGGCCATCAGGGTTGTGCAGCAAGTATTTTTACCCAATGAGCCTTCACACCAGCCCTTGGTTTTTTGTTTGTTTGTTTGTTTGTTGTTGTTGTTTATTATTTTATGTGAGTACACTGTCATTGTCTTCAGACACACCAGAAGAGGGCACCAGATCTCATTACAGATGGCTGTGAGCCACCATGTGGTTGCTGGGGATTGAACTTCCAGGACCTCTGGAAGAGCAGTCAGTGCTCTTCACCACTGAGCCATCTCTCCCGCCTATATTTTTGAGTCACGTTCTTATGTACCCCAGGTTGGCCTGGAAGTCCGTATCTAGCCAAGGATGAGTTGACTTTGAACTTTGGATCCTCTTGCCTCTACGCTTTGAGTACTGGGATTGCAGGTATGTGCTGGGATGCCAGGTTTTAAGAGGCAGTGAAGTTCAAACCCAGGACTTTTGTATGCTAGCAAACCCTCTACTAACTGAGCTACATCCCTAGTCTTCCCCCGAGTTTGGTTTTGTTTTGTAGGCTTTTGTTTTTGTTTCCCACAAACTATCACACTCCAGGGTTTGTTCCCTTCTAGTCCATTCTGTACGCTGTAGCTAGAATGTTCAATTCACAGCATCCACAGGCAGCTGACAGCCATTTGTAACTTCAGTTCCAGGGAGTCCGATGCCCTCTACTGGTCTCTAAGGGCACCAGACGGGCACATAGTACACAGACATCTATGTAAACAAAACACCCTTACACATAAATTAAACACAACCGTCCAGTTCACTTCTCCCCTTACAGTGTTTCAGTGCCCCTTTGCTATTAAGGCTACAATCCAGTTTGACTAATACTGCTGTAAAGAAACATTGCTCCTTGCCAATTTGTTTCTGTTCCACTTTTCTTTCTGTTGCTGTGATAAAATAACCCTGACAAAAAGCAACTTAGTGGAGAGGGAGGTTTATTGTAGCTTACACTTTCCAGCTACAGTCCATCACTGTCAGGGAGTCAGCACAAGCGTCTAAAAGCCACGTTACATCCATAGCCAAGAACAAAACAATGACTGCATCCACGCCCACCTGCTTGTTTACTTGTCCTTAGCTCAAGTTCTCTACTCCTAGCTCAGGACCCACTGTGGAATGAATGACGCCGTATACTTTGTCTTCCTATATCAAATAAGCCTGTGAACCACAGACATGGCTACAGGTCAGCCCAGGGCAGACAGTCCCTCACTGGGACTCTCTTCCCAGGTGATTTAGGTCATGTCCAGTTGGTAGTTAAAGCTGACCATCTGAGTCTTTTTTCAAACATGTAGAGGTCAGAGGGCAACTTTCAGGAGTTGTTTCTCTCTTACTGTGGGTCCCAGAGACAGCACACAGGTCATCACAACATCACGACCAAGTGAGTCTCAGGGACTGACTTAACACACTTGAAGGCAAGTACCTTTAATTGCTGAGCGGTCTCACCAGTTTGCTCCCTGATCCTGATCCACCACTCTTACCAGCCACGAAAGGCTTGAGATTCAGCCTTATGCAGAATTGTCTCCCCATTATCTAGGAGGATGTAAGACACTAATAGAATACAGTATGTAGTTATTAATTTATTACTTCAGCTGCACGGATGATAGATGGGGATCTGGACGATGCCAGACATATAGGCCCATGCGTGCTAGGTGGTGCTCACTAAGCAGAGATGTGCACGTACTTTGTTCTTGAGAGCTTGGGCTGGTTTTGAGCTCTGACTCCTCCTGCCTCAACCTCCCTTTATATTTTTGACTGATTTTTTTTTCTTCAGTCTCCTTTGATTCTCTGGCTAGAGTGCTGATGAATGTTTGGTCAAAGAACAACCCTGCCCCCACCTGGTGGCAACAGGAAATGACTAGAGCGTATTTGGAACTGGGAGACCCAAGTGGAGAAGTTCCGTCTGTTCGTCTTTGTTTTAGGGACTTGAACGTGTTAAACACACACCATACCACTAAGCCGTAACCCTAACACTATATATTTATCTATTCAATAATATTTTTCTTTTTTTTTTTTTCAGAGCTGGGGACCGAACCCAGGGCCTTGCGCTTGCCCATAATTTATTTTTTAATTTATTTACGTATTCATGTGAGTGGGTGCTATGTAGCAAGGATGGAGTTCAGGAGGCCATTTTTGAGGGTTGGTTCTCTCCCCACCATGTGAGTCCCAGGGATTAAACTCAGGTCATCATACTTGACAGCAGAGGCCGTTATCTGTTTAGCCATCTCACTGGGCCCTAAGTTAAGGTTTTCTGTCTTTTATTGATCCCTGGGGCCTTGTGTGTGCCTGGCAAGTGCGCCTACCACTACTGAACCACACCCTGGTCTAACGAATAGAGTCATTAATTGATTCTAAAGGTCTATTTTATGTGTGTGGGTGGCTTTGCCTGCATCAGTGTCGGCACTCCATGTGTGTGCTGTGTCCCTGAGACCAGGAGAGGGCATAGGAACTTCTGGGACTGGAATTCTAAGTGGTTGTTGGCTGCCCTGTGAGTGCTGGGAATTGAACCCTGGTTCTATGGAATAGCAGCCAGTCCTCTTTTTTTTTTTTTTTAAATATTTTATTTATAGGGGTTGGGGATTTAGCTCAGTGGTAGAGCGCTTGCCTAGAAAGCGCAAGGCCCTGGGTTCGGTGCCCAGCTCCAAAAAAAAAAAAAAATATTTTATTTATTTAATGGATATGAATAATTGTAGCTGTCTTGAGATACACCAGAATCTGTTACAGATGGTTGTGAGCCACCATGTGGTTGCTGGGAATTGAACTCAGGATCTCTGGAAGAGCAGTCAGTGCTCTTAACCACTGAGCCATCCCTCCAGCCCCAGCAGCCGGTCCTCTTAAACCCCGAGCCATCTCTTCTCCCCACCTCCTACTATTTATTTATTTCTGAGATCATGTTTCCCTCTGTACCCTAGGCTGGCTTAGAACTTGTAATCTCCCTTCCAAAGTGTTGGATGGCAGATGCTCCTCACACCTAGTTCCCTTCTACTTAGTTTTCTGAGGCTGTTTAAGAACATGGCTATCCTCTATTAATAGCTGGACCCACACATTCTGCCTTTCTTTTTAAAGATTTATTTTATGTATGTAAGTACACTGTAGCTGTCCTCAGACACACCAGAAGAGGGCATCAGATCCCATTACAGATGGTTGTGAGCCACCATGTGGTTGCTGGGAATTGAACTCTGGAAGAGCAGTCAATGCTCTTAACCACTGAGCCATCTCTCCAGCCCAAATCCTGCCTTTCATTTCTTCCTTTGTGTGGTCTGTTCAAGACACCCTATGTTACACGGGTGCTTTTTTGCAGGATGCATAAATGATGGTGGTTCTAATGTGGGTCTAGGCTACTGGCTTTTAATACTTCCAGTTCTTTTGGTTTTGCTTCAGCCTGGAAGAACTGTTTCAAGGTTATCAAAGACACTAGACACTGGGTTGGTGTGATGTTAGGACGTGGTAGACAGTGTTCACCATATGACAGGATGTTCTGGATGTGCTGTACTCAGTGTTTCCAAGTCACTTTGTACTTTGGTTACTTGTGATAAATGTGTTGGTTCATACCTACGGTCTTTGCATCCTCAGTGGCTCAGCTGTGTCCCTCCCTTTCGCACTGTCAGCGCTACACAGTCATGGTGCCACCGCTTAGCTTCTACATGATGTAAATGCTCCTCTCACCGATATATACTTGCTGACTTCGGTAACTGTCTCCTCTGCGCCTTTTCTTGGGCTTCTGTTCTCGCTATGGCCTCACACAATCTACACATCCCAGCACATCTACTGTATTTACCTCATTTTTGTCTTGAGTGATGTTTGTTTCTGAGTCAGGGTCTTACGTAGCCCAGGCTGGCCTCAAACTTGTAGTGTAGTTGAGGGTTACTTTGAACTTTTCATGCCTCCACTTCTTGAGTGCTGGGATTTTAGGCCTGTGCCTCCTCTGTGCTTGGTTTATGTGGTACTAGGGATAGAACTCAGGGCTTTCAAATGCTAAGCAAACAGTCTAGTGACTGTGCTATATCCCACTTCTTCAATGCCTGTGGTGCTGCAGATTGAACCCTGGGCCTTGCACACGGTAGGCAAGTACCTATCCTCTGAACTCCAGCCCTTTAAGTTTATATTAGTCAGCTGGGTTAGTCGTTGTTTTATATCCTGGATAAGGGAAAGCAGTCTCCTCTAGAGCACTGAGGAATGCTGTCACTTGAGTTAGAGCTTGAATGAGGAAGAGTAACTTAGCAGGAAGAGCCAAACAGCAGAACAGCAGCTCATAAGGCATCAAGACTGGAAACACACTATGCTGTGCAATTGGCAGGTGCTGGGAAGCTGCTGTGTCCGGACAGCAGTGGTCAGGAAGGTGTGCTAGGTGGAGACTGCCGGGAGATCTCTAAGATGCTTAGGAATAGATCTCTGCCACTTACATGTGGGGGCTGGGAGATACCGTGCTACCTTAAATTTTATTTATTTTGTGGAGGGCAGTGAGCATGTGTGGAGGTCAGAAGAGAGCTTTTGGGAGTCAGTTCTCTTCATTGAGGAGTGAGCTCAGGCTGTCAGTCTTGGTGGGTAAGCAACTTTACCAGATGAACATTTTGTTGGTTTGATCCAATAAGCCATCTGGTTTCTAGGGAGCGTTTCATTGAACCCTCTCAAAGAGTGCTTCTGCTTCACAGTCCACAAACCTTGAGCTTTCTGGCTGGGTAGAAAGTCCATCTTGGACTTTTCTTATCTGGCATGCCCAGGGCAAGGTAGGACTCTTATCAACTGTGAACACTGGCATGACCCTTAACCTCTACCCACTTTGCTCTTCCTAGGAGCTGGCATGTACCCTTTTCTCTAGTGAGGCTGGGGAGGATCTTTGGGAATTCCAAAGGACAGTGGCAGGTGATGAGACTTTTCATATCCCTTCCTCTCTACTGTCCAGACCTTGGCTTCTGCTTTCTTCCAAATACATAGCAACCTTGGCTGCTGGCCTAGGTGGGGAGAGGGAGAAAGGACCCGTTGTTTTCTTCTGCTTCTCTCTGAAAATAACCAAATTGGCTGTGGTAAAGAACACGAAGTTCCTGAGATTGTTGGCACCACCAAGAGTTGCTGTCCACTGGTCCCTGCTGCGAGCCCAGTCTGCCCCATTTACCCTCCTGGCCAAGGGCCTCTGTGGGTGGGAACTGGAGAATCTTTCAAAATGTGAGGGATCTAAGCTGCCTCCAGGGCCTAGCATAGTCAACTGATGTAGCCCGGCACACCAGAGGGTTTGAGAATTACTGCAAAGTGGCTAAGAGTCACAACAGCTTGTATATTAAAAGGGTAGATGCCTCATTACCTTTGGAATGTTTATTACAGCCCCATTAGTCTCTTCTGGATGCCTGACTCCCAGTAATCCAACATTCTCACTAGTAACTAGGATAGGATGAGAAGGGTAGTGTCCACTTCAACTCTGCAGTTGAATTTTAAAATCAAGAAGAAAGGATTAGAGTTGATTCTATGCAATTTATGAAGGAAAGGATTAAAGTGGGTGCCCAATAAATAATTGCTGCCTGAGGAATTAAATTCAAGGAGTCTTAAAGGTGAGTTCGGGTAAGCCTCGAGGGGAGTCCTGGAGCTCAGCTAAGTCCAGAGTCTGAGGAGATGTGGGTAAAGCAGAAGTGGGAATGTAGTGCCAAG
The DNA here is from genome assembly GCF_011064425.1 of Rattus rattus. Classification (NCBI taxonomy): domain Eukaryota; kingdom Metazoa; phylum Chordata; class Mammalia; order Rodentia; family Muridae; genus Rattus; species Rattus rattus. The sequence continues at coordinate 9,225,640 of NC_046155.1, forward strand.
GTCTGTGTGAAGTTGGGGAGATCAGATGTTAGCCTGAGCCCGGACTGAGGCGAAGGGATGATGACGCAGATGGAGGCTGGTGTCAACTTGCAGAGAGAACAGAGGCTTCCTCCCGGAAAGGGCCCGGAGGAGGGCTTTGGGACCTGGTCAGGACACACTCACCTTTGTTATTCTAAGGGTTACTGACTACAAGCTCAGCTTCCCAGACTCTGGCTGCATTAAGCGTTAGGGATAGACTGGCTCACGTAGTGAGGCTGGGGGTGCGAAAGACTTCTCTGCATCCCTTTAAGAGGTGGATCGGGGCGGAGTCCTGAGTCACTTCCCGGCCGCCACGCCCGCCTGGCGGCAGAAGCAGTTAGGGAAGCTAAGCTAACTAGCCTCACGGAACACCTCTCCAAACTAGGCGACCCACTGACTACAGGCCGTGTCCTGTCACCGTTTCTGCAGGTACCATGAGCCAGGACACCGAAGTGGACATGAAAGATGTGGAGCTGAACGAGCTGGAACCGGAGAAGCAGCCTATGAATGCAGCGGACGGGGCTGCTGCCGGCGAGAAGAACGGTCTGGTGAAGATTAAGGTGGCCGAAGACGAGGCGGAAGCCGGGGTCAAGTTCACCGGCTTATCCAAGGAGGAGCTATTGAAGGTAGCTGGCAGCCCGGGCTGGGTGCGCACCCGCTGGGCGCTGCTGCTGCTCTTCTGGCTCGGTTGGCTGGGTATGCTGGCGGGCGCCGTGGTTATCATCGTTCGGGCGCCACGCTGCCGTGAGCTGCCGGTACAGAGATGGTGGCACAAGGGCGCCCTCTACCGCATCGGCGACCTTCAGGCCTTCGTAGGCCCGGAAGCGAGAGGCATAGCTGGTGAGTGTGGGGTGCGCACTCTCACCCCTCGCCCCCACAAAACCCCCCTTGTTTAAGCGGGCATTCTGCTGCTCCCCTCCTCCCATCCCCAGGACTCTGATGGTTCTTCACCGAACCCTATTTTCTGGGACGACCCCCTGGCAAACAATCCTCTCCACTCTTAAAATTAAAAAAAAAAAAAAAAAAAAAAAAAGAAAAAAAACAAAAGCCCTGCTAACCCGACCCCTACTTCTTCCTAAGGGTGCCTGACTCAGCACATCCCCTTTCTCCTCCCCCAACCACGCGGCCCCTGAGCCAGTTCAAACCAGTTTCTGGAGTAATGTGTGAGGTGCCTTGCGTCAGCTACTTTGTCTCGTGATCCAGCCCCCTTCAGAGGGAGTTGGCGAAAGTGGTGGAGAGAATGTGGAGGCTTTTCATGCCCTACTTGTTAACCCAACTCTCTCCTTATCATAGGTCTGAAGAACCATCTGGAGTACTTGAGCAGCCTGAAGGTGAAGGGCCTAGTTTTGGGCCCAATTCACAAGAACCAGAAGGATGAAGTCAATGAAACCGACTTGAAACAGATTGATCCCGATTTAGGCTCCCAGGAAGATTTTAAAGACCTTCTACAAAGTGCCAAGAAAAAGAGTAGGTCTTAAGGAAGCAGAAAGGGCTTGGCATTCTGGCCAAGAAACAGGATAGGGCTTTTGTCTGCTAACTGGCTTTGTTTTTTTAGGGCAGGCACAGGGGAGATATGCTATGATTCACACTAAACAGTGTGGTTCATTTGTAAGAGTAATTCTTATTTATTTTGGTTTTGAGGCAGGGTCTTACCTTGTAACTGGTTGGTTGGCCTGTACCTTACTTACTGCCATGACCAGGCTGGATGAGAGTTTACAGGGCTCCACTGGTCCCAAGTGCTAGGCTTAAGTGTGTCACCATGGCTTGATCAAATAAGTGGCTTTTAAATTTATAAAGTAGTTCCTATATGTGTAAGAGATTCAAATATTGCTTTAACCCAATATAGAGTGCTGAAAGTGTAGCTCAGTTTGTAAGAGTGCTTGCCTAGTGCCCGTGAAGTCCTGAGTTTGAGTCCTCAGTACAGCATAAACAGATGTGGGAGCATGTGCCTGTAGTCCCACACTTGGGAAGTAGATGTAGGAGGCTGTTTATCCTCAGGCAGCCAGCCCACATACACAAAACCCTGACTTAAAGGGGGGAAAAACAAGAAAGAAACCAAAACCTCACTATGGAAACATGTTGCAAGACCATACCTTGTTGGGGAGATAACCCCTGGCCCAATAGCACAAAGTTATTTGTTCTACTATAAAAACCTCCTGAGGGGTTTTGTGGGTTTCATTCAGATTTTGTACAAACTATACATAGGTACACTTAGTAACTGTGTGTTGGAGTTCCTTGTTCCCTCTTCTTCCCCTAAAGAATTTCTCTCACCTGGTTATTTTCCTAGGCATTCACATCATTTTGGACCTCACTCCCAACTACAAGGGCCAGAATGCATGGTTCCTCCCTCCTCAGGCTGACATTGTAGCCACCAAAATGAAGGTGAGGTTTTATGGCTGGTGGCATATAGATGCTGGGGATTTATTGTGTGGATTTATTCATAGCAAGCCGCGTGCACTCAGCGTGGTTCTCTTCTCATAGCCTCTTCCCATAGCCAGAGGGATATTGTTTCTTTTCTGACTGTTCTGTTCTTTGTGTTTCCGTTACTCTGGAAGCAAGGCTGTGCCAGGAAGGGAATTTCTCAGATGTCAGTTTGGAAGTTTAATTTTTCTTTTTGTGATAGGAAGTCTTTTCTTTCTCTGTGGGAATCCTGACCTGACTGGTTTCCCAGTTTTTGTTTGATGTGTTTGGAACGGAGCCCAGTCTGAAATTATAAGTACTAGAGTCTTATTATGTATCTGGGCTTTTTATCTTGCCCCATATTTTATTATTTTTTAAAGAGTTAACTCCACTATGAATGCTTTGTAAGGTCTGATTTTGTGTGTGTGAGTGTTTGCCTGCATATGTGTTTGTGCATCATGTGCATGCCTGGTGCCCCAGGAAGCCAGAGAGGCTGTTGGGTCCCTTGGAGCTGAAGTCACAGACAGTTGTGAGCTGCTGTGTAGGTGCTGGGAACTGAACCTGGGTCCTATGTAAAAGTTGCAAGTTTTTAACTCTGCAAAAGCTCTTAACCACTAAGCTTTCTCTCTCGCCCCTGTTCCAAGTATTTTATAGCTATTTCCAAATTTGTTTTGTAAACCCACAAAATACCTGTCATTGCCAGTCTGTTTGTGAGGAGACTGATGCAGTCACTTCATGAAGTCTCAAGGGGTCTTCTCTGCTCTTCCTTTCTCTTGAGGTGGTAGCTTAAACTTCATAGCCACCATAACAGGGTAAACCTGATGTCATCCTAGCCTCTGGTACCTACGTTTTAGGACACTGGCAGGTCCAGGATGGACATAACAAAGTAGAGGCAGATGCTGACCCTTTTGGATTCTTAAGTATGTGGGTGAGACGCTCTTGCTAGTTGCTGGGAGATTTGTGTTCTAGAAGTAAGTTGCTGAGGATAACCTTAAACTCCCAGGTGCTGGGATCCTGTGCTTGATAGGAAGTTTGTTCAAAGTAGAGAAAGCCCATAGTCCTAGCACTTGAGAGTTGGAGGAGGCAGGAGGATGAGAAGTTAAAGGACAGCCTGTTATGTAGTGAGTTGGAGACTGGTCTGAAGTCAGAAAGAAAAGTTACTTGTGTTATTTTTAGGTGGTAGCCTCAGGTGAAGTTGGGAGAGCATGTGAGACAGGAAGAAAGGGGGTTTGGGGCAGGGTTCTGTGCTTAGTGCCAGTTGAAGTCAGGGCTTAAACCTTCAGGCCTGGGCCTGTTTTACATAGCTGGCCTCTTTTCAGGTGTCTCAGCAGCCCTCAGGCTGTGTTTTGAATTTCAAACTTTTCATTCTTGGCCTTGCTCCCACCAGCTCTTGTGGGAGAACATGCTCTCCAAACCTCAGGAAACAGAGAGGAGCAAGTACATTTGCCTTAGGGTCTTGAGTGGTGTTTTGGTCCGATTTCTGCTGTACCCCAGTTACAATCCTGGCCATGTCGTCTTCTCTGAGTCTGTTTCTTCGTCTCCAGCCTGAAGGCGTTTTCACTCCACACACTTAAGTGTTAAGGCTTAGAGCTGTGTGTGCTTTTTTTCTCTTGGGTCATTTCTGTAGCTGTTAAAAGTGAAGGTATGTGATTTGCCAAAGGCAAGACAGAATAGAAAAATGCTATTACACAGTTGGACGGGGAGCCAAGGGCTAACCTTTGAAACTGGGAGACCGAAACCCTATTTCCTATAGGTCAGAGGGAAATTTGAGGTAAGTGAGGGCTTGCTTGTATGTTGATCTTTCTTCTGTTCTTTTGTCCCCTGTAGGAGGCTCTGAGTTCTTGGTTGCAGGACGGTGTGGATGGGTTCCAAGTTCGGGATGTGGGAAAGCTGGCGGTAAGTGCTTTTTCTGTGTTGAGAGGCAAAAGGCTTTGGTGAGAAGAGTGGGTCTCAGCCAGGGCTAAGTGATGTCCCCTGTTCTGACTCTGCTTTTTTCTACTAGAATGCATCCTTGTACTTGGCTGAGTGGCAGAATATCACCAAGAACTTCAGTGAGGACAGGTAGGTGCCCAACACCCCTGCCTGTCTGAGCCCATTGTGAGAGCCTCGAGAACCCTTCTCTTTTATTCTTTCTCTCCTGACATTTTCTAATGATCCTCCTATCCTTGCTTTCTGCAGGCTTTTGATTGCAGGGACCGAGTCCTCTGACCTGCAACAAATTGTCAACATACTTGAATCCACCAGCGATCTGCTGCTGACCAGCTCATACCTGTCACAGCCCGTTTTCACTGGGGAGCATGCAGAACTCCTAGTGATTAAGTATTTGAATGCCACTGGCAGCCGCTGGTGCAGCTGGAGTGTAAGTAGCATGCTGGTGGGTTTAAGGGAAGGGGGAAGGTGGTAGATGTATGGTGGACATGCTCAACCTTGTGTCTTCCTCCAGGTATCGCAGGCAGGACTCCTGACATCCTTTATACCGGCTCAGTTTCTCCGACTCTACCAGCTGCTGCTCTTCACTCTCCCAGGAACTCCTGTTTTCAGCTATGGGGATGAGCTTGGCCTTCAGGCAGTTGCCCTTCCTGGACAGGTACCACTTGTCCTTGCCCAGCCCAGTGTGGGAAACAGTGTATCACATTACGGCATCTGTGAGTGGTGACAGACAGACAGTAACCTTGGGGTGGAACTTTGTCGGTCATCTTGTGAGCTATATGGCAAGTGTATATCTTTTAGGCAGGGTTTTCCTGTTGTTAGCCTCATTTTATAGCCTGGGCTGGCCTCAGACACCATGCAGCCCATTCTGGAATGGAACTCAACTGGGAATACTTGCGTTTCTGGGTGCGGGGTGTGAGGGTAGCTGCATACACAGAGATCGGAGTACAGGTTTATGGATTAACTTGTTGCCTTGACCCTCTCTGTGGGTTCTGGGGACCAGACTCAGGTTGTCAGCCTGCATGGTGCTTTTACCCATTGAGCCATCTCCCAGACCCCAGGGCCTATTTCTAAAGGTAATGTCTGGTGTCTGATAAGATGTCCACACCAGTAGACAACATTACTTGATTGGACAGTGGTATTTTGCACTCATTGGCCAGACTTGGAGCCCTCTGGGAACTGAAGCTTAATGAGAGTCTGAACAAGCAGAGGGTGTGTGCCGTGGTGAGGCGCTGCCACAAGGGTATCCACCAGCAGAAAAAACACAAAATGATGAAATGAATCGAGAACGGCAGGAAGGGCAGTGGACCCACCCTTTGTTTTTAAAGTCCCACATTCTCTGTTTGTTAGCCTATGGAGGCTCCATTCATGCTGTGGAATGAGTCTAGCAACTCCCAAACCTCAAGTCCTGTAAGCCTCAACATGACAGTGAAGGTAAGCAGTTCAGGCCTGGCCCTCATGGTGGGCAGGTGCCTTACAGATGTCCAGGGACCCCTCATTCCTTCCCTCTGTGTGTCTGTCGTTTTCAGGGCCAGAATGAAGACCCTGGCTCCCTCCTCACCCTGTTCCGGCGACTGAGTGACCTCCGTGGTAAGGAGCGCTCTCTGTTACACGGTGACTTCGATGCACTGTCTTCCTCATCTGGCCTCTTCTCCTACGTCCGCCACTGGGACCAGAATGAGCGTTACCTGGTGGTGCTCAACTTCCAGGATGTGGGCCTGTCAGCCGGGGTAGGAGCCTCCAACCTCCCTGCTGGCATAAGCCTGCCAGCCAGTGCTAACCTTTTGCTTAGTACTGACAGCACCAGGCTAAGCAGTGAGGAGGGCACCTCCCTGAACCTGGAAAACCTGAGCCTGAATCCTTATGAGGGCTTGTTGTTGCAGTTCCCTTTTGTGGCCTGATCCCTCTACACAGCACCTGCCACCCTTCTTTCCTCTCTCAGGCCTTTGGAATTCTGGTCTTTCTCTCCTTATTTTGTTTTTGTTTTTAAACTTTTGCAGATTACATATGAATTCTTACACTGGGTGTTTTTGTCTTCAAAATAAAAAAAATCACCCCTGCCTCATGAGGTCGTGTCTTTCCTTCTTCCTTTATCATAGAAGGACTTTCTCTTCTTCTTGTTTTATTTTGCTCCCCCTACCCCCGCCATAGTCTCAACCACTTCTATGTAGCTATTCCAGCTTTTAAAGTAATCATTTTGAGACCAAGGCTAGAGAAGGGTCCTTCCGAGGTTAACAAGCAAGGTGTCTGGCCTCACTCTGACCCCAGACTCTTGGGAATTGCCAGCTCTTCTTATCTCTCTTAGCACAGGTCGCCAGCCCATGTGGTCAATTCTCTCATTTTTTGAAGTTTTATTTTGTTTTTTACCAGTGTGTCTCTTCAAGGAAAGGGGGTGGGATGAGTTGACTGCATACTGCCAGGGTTTGGGGCTTCCCTTCTTTACTCTTTGGTGAAGCACTTACCAAATGTACGGGACTTGGATCCCCAGCACCATACCCCAACTCCAGAAAAAGCCAACAAGACAAACCCTTTGCTTCCTTAGTATATGTAATCTCTTGTGTGGAAATGGAGAAGAAATAAGGAATAAATATTTCTGTATGATGGATATGGATAAGTGATCAAAAAGGAACAGGGTATAGAGAGATGACTCAGAGGTTAAGAACATTGGCTGTTCTTGTAGAGGACCCAGGTTCTGTTCCCAGCATCCACATGGTGGCTCACAACCATCATTTACTCCTATTTTTGGGATCAACACCCACTTCTAGTTTTTCAGGCACCAGGCTTGCATGAGGCGCAGGCAAGGCACACATAAATAAGAAGGAAAAACAAAACTAGAAGGATGATTCTGAGAGAGGAGGTTTGGGCGTGAGTTTCGAGGAGGTCTAACGAGAGAGGCGAGTTAACTAGTGCATGTGGCCCAGCGCAAAGTCAAACGATAGGTTATACCGTTACAATGCCAAAAGTTAGACATGCGGTGGGTCTGGGGTGGATTTTGGTTTTATGAATGGGAACGTGGTTGGTGCTCATGAAGAGGGAATAAGTGAGTAAGAAGTGTCAGCAAGGGGTGGGCAGATGACAAAGGGCTTCTTTATAAGGCAGTCAGAGGGTACACAGTTTGGTAGGCCATGCAGGGGTTGTGGGACTGCCCTACCAATAGCAACTGTTTTATTAGTAAAAGGACAGACAACTAGCTGAAGGAAGGGGTACATGGGCAGAGCCTAAGAGGGTAGGAAGGTTTCCCTTATCCCAGGACTGACTACCTTTAGCCATAAATGGTACCAAGGAAGCAGGAAATCCACTTGAGCCTTAGGAGGCCAGAGTTTTGGATTATCTCAGAGTTTCAATAAAGCCAAGAATGGGGAATGATGAACTTAGTCTCCTGCCTCTACCTGTTAGAATTACAGGCATGCCTCAATCTGCCCGCCTTGTTTCTGCGTTGTTTGGTTTTTTTGAGGGAGTATCTAGCAATGTAGACTGAACTGTCTTCAAATTCATAGAAGTCCTGGCTCAGTCCTCTGAGTATTGGGATTACAGACCGGCATCATCAAGCCCTGTTTTCCTGGCGCTTAATCATATCAGCTATGCGGGTAACCTAGTGTCCAGCCTGTCTGGAGGCTCTGGGGCAACCCTTCAGAGCCATTTCCCCAAGAGGCTGCACACCTCGTGTCTCGCTTTGGCAGCCTAGCTGATACCCCCCAAAACAACTCCTAAGACAAAACCAGCAGCCTAGAAATTACTGTGAAGCTAAGGACAAAGGCCAGATTTATAAGCCAGAGTCTTTCGGACTGTACATAGGGTCAGAGGGAGTGCAGTAGGTGTTGAGGGCCTGGAGCAGAGTGACTTCCGACTGGTTTCCGCAGACTTGATGTATGATTAGTGGAGAAGGGACGTTGTTGAGGCTGGTTTGGGACTGTAATCAAGGATATGTCCTAGAGTGGCAATGGATTGGGTAGGTGGTTGTATCATGCATTGATTTTTGCAGGCCAGTCGCAGGACGTTTTTGTCCTTTTGTTGGCCGGTGATTTTTTTTTTTTTCAGGTGGACCCCATGGGCCTTGGTGTTAGCTTTGGCCTTCAAAACCTTAGGAACAAGAACATGGTGGATATGTTGTCTTTCCTAGCCTTGGGGAAAGAACATGTTGGACCCTGTGTGTAGGCATCCTCTACAACAGGCTGGAGCTTGATACAGCCTGGGCCTCTGAGGGTATTCTGGTGTAGAGGACAGAGCCAAGATATTTAAAGACCTAACTAAGACCCAGCCCTTGTTTCTTCATCTTGCTCAGTGACAGAACCTGAGTCTTTGAGAGGAGCCCATACTGACTCCTGCTCTTAAAATATGCACCACCTTTCCTCCGGGCCCCATTTGCCCCTGACTTTTGTCCATTCGGGACCTCTTCCTGAGACTTCCCACCCCTCCCTCTGTTTACTTTCCCAGATCCCTCCTGATCTTCCCTTTCTCCTCTTTGCTGCTTAGTTGTTTTGTTTTTCCTGGGGTAAGGCCTAACTCTGTAGCCCTGGCTGGAACTCACACAGATCCTCCTGCTCCCCTTTCCCTCGTGGAACCACCAAGCCTAGCACGCATGGGTTCAGTTTTGACTCCGATTTTACCGTCAAGTCTTAGGGTGTTCTCCTCTGTGTAATTTTAAAGTTTTTCTTTTTATGTGTGTACTTTATGGATTGAAGAGGTATCTTCAGCGAGTGAGGGCACTTTCTGCTCTTGCACAAGACTTGGGTTCAGTGTCCAGCATCCTAATGGTGGCTTCACCCACAGCTCCAGGTCCAGGCGATCCAGTGTTCTCTTCTGACCTCTACAGGCACCAGGCACATATGCAGTACACGACACATAAAAGTAGGTAGACAGTCAGACACATAACAAAAATAAATAAATCTTAAAAGTCTATGTTCTTCGGGGTTGGCGCGATGGCTCATCGGTTAAAAGTACGAGCTACTAGTCTAGATGACCAGGTTTGATTCCCAGCGCCCACATGGCCACTCATAATCATCTGTAATTCTAATTTCAGGAGATCCAATGCCTCTCCCAGCTTCCAGGGGCAGCAGCCACACGTGTGACGCATAGGTATACATGCAGTCAAAGCATCACACACATAAAAAGTAATAAAAATTTAAACAACAGATAATAGATATTAAGCAAAACAAGGTGAGACCTAGTTTTGCTCCTTACAGCTACCATGGTGCAGGGAAACTTCAGAAACTGAGTTTGTCTGGCAGGGTCCTGGCAACAGTCTGCCTCCAGGTCTTTGTGTTGTGGGAATATAAGTGGGAACTCACTCCCCGTTCCCGAAATCTGCCAGTTCTGAACCCTGCCATATGCAATCATCTTGAAAGCCAAGCACAGCCTGGTCTGCTTAGTCTTTAGCTAGGAGACCACGTGGAATACCAAGTTCTGTAAGATTGAGCATCAAAAGTGAAAAAAGTCGCTGCATGAGGTGGTTCAAGGCTTTGAAGCCAGCATTCCAGAGGTAGGGGCAGGTGGATCTATATAGGTCAGAGGACAACTTTCAAGAGCCAATTCTCTTTCTACCACATGGGTTTCAGGGATTGAACTCAGATCAGTAGGATGGTCAAGCAAGCACCTTTGCCTGCTGTGCCATCTTCTTGGCCTCAGTAAATTACTTAGCGGTGCTAGGGATTGGATGTAGGGCCTTGTGTATAGCAGGCCAATGCCGTAGCACTGGGCTACATTCTCAGTCCTTGGATAGACTAAGTGGGGTGGGCTGGCTATAAGGGGAGCTGGGCAGGCTGGGCCATTAGTCGATTAGGGGAGGCAAGGGAATGAACGGCAGGAAGGGGATCAGCTCCTTGGTGGTATTCTAGGTTTAGGTTCTCTAGGACCTGCAGATGGAGGTTTCGAGCAGGAAAGAATACAGCTCAGTATGGGGCAAGATCTAAGATCACTTGAGGTGTAGATGAGGTGTGTAGGAAGGTATTGCTGAAAGAATAGAAGAAGGGAAGAGAAAGGCAGGAGGGGTAGGTTGGAGCCAAAGGTTGAGCATATTTACAGGATGAACAGCGGAAGAGACTCTAACAAAGGAAGAGCAGGAGCAAACTGAGCCCCAGGCACGAAGATAAGGCGGTGCCGGGTAGATGTCAGAGAGAGACAGTGTCTTTCAGATTGGTGAATAAGGTATTACTGGTGGTCTATAGGGGAACTTCTGTGGAGCTTCCTCGAGAGAGTGGGAAAGTAGAGCTTTCTCATTGCACAGGTTTCTAGATAGTTTCAAGTTGTGCCCATGGTCATCTAAAGTACCAAAGGAACTTATCGGAAGGCTCTCCGGAAATGCCAGAAGAAAGCAGGATCAGACTCAGGAAATGGGCAGGAAGCAAGCGCCAAGAAAGCAGGAAGTTCGATTGTCTTTTAACTGGAACTGCCTGGGATGCTGCCACAGGGGACATACTGCCAAGATCGTGTGGTTGGGCACAAAAAGCACAATGCACAAAAGCATAGTCTCCCTGGGTGGGGTGTGGGTGGTGTTGGAATTTACAATGTGTTCTACTTGAATGGCCCTGGTATGTCCTGAGTCTCAGGACTAAGAGGGTTATTATGTTTTAAGTGCTCTTTATTTTAAAAAAATTTTTTTTAAAATAGGGCCGGGAGAGATGACTTAGCCATGAAACAAGCCAGGCATTTTGCTCTCCAGCTTCAAGGAGAGAGGGAAGAGGAGTGCTGGGCTTTGCTGGCTTCCCCCAGGCAAGAAAGCCCGAGCCCCGGGTTCAGGGCGGGACTGTGATAGAGGAGAGTGCTCAAAGCCCTCTTTCAGTCTGCACTCACAGCATCCAGCACCTACCCTCCCACACAGATGCACAAGTAAGTAAATATCTTAAAGAATGAGGTCAAGGCCTGGGAGCAGGCTCAGTAGGTGAATGGCCCTCCTGCTGAGCCTGTTGTCCTGCGTTTGACCCCCGGAGACCCACAGGCTGACTCCTCCACTTTGTTTGGTGATCCCCATAAGTAAATGTAACAAGAAGTAAAAGAAACTTTTTCTTTCTTTTTTAAAAAGACATGGTTTCTCTGTGTAGCCCTGGCTCTATTGGAACTCACTCTAGACTATGTGGGCCTCAAACTCAGAGGCTACCAGCCGCTGCCTCCTGAGTGCTGGGATTAAAGGTGTGTACTGCACTGTTCAGCAAGAAGTAAAAAACGTGAATTAGTATACATTGTACTAGGTTTCATTATGTATTTTCAAACAAAATTTGTTTTTAATCTAGTCTCCTCCTGTTTTCTCCTGTCATCTCTGTGACCCAGTCTTTGCCCTTCTACCCCTGCATGGCCTCCTTTGTCACGAGTCCTCGATGTTTGCTTGCCTGCTTCCTTCCTTCCTCCTCCCTCCCTCCCTCCCTCCCGCCCTCCGCCCTCCGCCCTTCCTTCCTTCCTTCCTTCCTTCCTTTCTTTCTCTCTTTTGTTTGTTTTTTAGGACAAAGTCTCTGAGTGGCCCAGATTGTCCTGGAACTCACTCTATTGTGTAGAGCAGACCAGGCCGATCTTAAACTCACAGAGAGCTGCCTGTCTCTGCTTCCATAATGCTAGGATTAAAGCTGTGCTGGCGGGCCTAGCTCCTTTTTCTTAAAACATATGATTGTGGGGCTGGAGAGATGGCTCAGTGGTTAAGAGCACTGCCTGCTCTTCCAGAGGTCCTGAGTTCAAATCCCAGCACCCACATGGTGGCTCCCAACCATCTGTAATGGGATCTTGTGTGTCTGAAGACAACTACAGTGCACTCATATACATAAAATAAATAAATCTTTCATTAAAAACATATGGTTGTGTATGTGTATGATGCGTGTGTGTGCTCCACACCACAGTTTGCACTTGGAGTCAGAGAACAACTTTGTGGGGGTTGGGATTTAGCTCAGTGGTAGAGCGCTTGCCTAGCAAGCGCAAGGCCCTGGGTTGGTCCCCAGCTCGAAAAAAAAAAAAAAAAAAAAAAAGAAAAAAAAAAAAAGAGAACAACTCTGTGTGGTCCTCTCCCTATGGGGGTCTGGGGATAGAACTCAGGTCTTCAGGTTTATACAGTAGGCACCTCTACTCCTGAGCAATCTTTCTGGTCTCTCAACAGTCTTTCCTCCTACTCTGTGGTCTCCATTCCAATATTATAGCCCGTGACCACACTCATTCTCAAAAATACATCTCTATAAACACGGCAAGCTAGGGTCTACATATTGAAAAGAACATGCAGTTTTTATCTTCCAGAATCTGGATTAAAGAGCGTGTATTAGTCAGGGTTCTCTAAAGGAACAGAACAGATAGAATGAATTTAAATATATTAAAAGTGTTTGTCAGCGTGACTAGGGGCTGGGCTTTGGCTGGTTCCATGTCTGGGAAGACCCTGGGAAGCCAGGAATCTGATAGTTGGCTGGTTCTTGAGGCTGGATGTCTCGCTGGTTTTCGCTATACATTGAAATCAGGAGAAATAGGCTCTCATACCATGGAAATAATATGTCCACTGAAAGACTGATGAATTTATGATGAGGGTGAGGACAAACTAGCAAAACTCCATACTTCACTTGTCCATTTACAAAGGCTGCCACCAGTAGTTGTACCCTAGATTTAGGGTGAGTCTTCCCACCTCAAATGATCCAGATTTAGGGTGAGTCTTCCCACCTCAAATGATTCAAATCGGGGGGGAAAAAAAAAAAAAGGAAAAGAAGAAGAAAAACAATCCTTCGCAGGCGTGTTCCCACAGGTGTGCTTGTGTTTTAGTTAATCCTGTATGTGGTCAAGTTGACAACCATTATTAACCGTCACCCATCACAGAGAGGATTTTTTTTTCTGCTTAAATCATACATTTGGGGTACTGTCCCTGAACTTAAAGGACAATATCCTGTTCTGGTTCGAGCAATGGTGTCAGTTTCTGATGGAAGACGCAGACAGGGACAAGGCAGCTGGCCTTGGCCTTTAATCCCAGCACTCAGGAGTCAGAGGCTCAGATCACCATGATCCAAGACAGCCACAGTGAGTTCCAGGACAGTCAGGGTTATTGAGAGACCCTTTCTTAAAAAACAAGACACACACACACACACACATACAGAGAGAGAGACAGACAGACAGACACAGAAGGAAAGGAAGAATAAGGCTTTTGGTTGGAAAAGAGAGAAAGTGGATTTGCCACCTAACAAGAGGAAGGCTGCAGATGGACCTGGTGTGAAGGGGGGAGACAGTGTAAGTGGAAACATGATGTGTGAATTGGAGGGACAGGGGTTGGAGACCTGAAACTGTGGTCATGTGTCTCGTTGGTATTCAGGGCAGAAGAGGCCAGGGAAGGGAAGAGAGCCATGTGTAAGCTTGTTTGGAGACCAGGAAGGAGGGGCAGTGACTTAGGTGGGTTGGTGTGATCCTATGGACCAAGAGAGCAGAAGTGATGTTCCGAGGAGCCAATAAGAAGAGAGGGCATTGCTCATGGGTTTATCAGGATAGAGGTCTTTGGTGACCTTGACAAGAGCAGTTTTTATTTTCACTTATTTATGTGTACCTCTGGCTAGCCTGGAACTTACTGTATAGCCCAAGCCTGCCTCCTTCTCTTGAGTGCTGAGATCAAAGCCACAGGAAGACAAGCCCTGCCCTGTATGCAAGGGTTGCTTTCATTGCAGTGGGGCAAAAGTGGTCCAGGAGGGGATGTGAGGGGAACATTTGGAGTTAGTGGCTAAAATGGTGCTGTAAAGGAAGAGAGAGAAACAAAGTAGCAAGATAGGGAACAACAAATTGACCTTTTGTCTTTTTTAAATTGTTTTTGTAAAAATGTATTTTTAGATGTATTTTATATGTATGAGTATTTTACGTGCATGTATGTCTGTGTAATATGTGTGTGTGCGGTGCCTGTGGAGGTCAGAAGAGGGTGTCAGTATTACATGGTAATTCCACAAGAGAACATGTGGACTCTCTTACAGCTGAATAGGAAGTCTGTATTGCTGGCTGCCAACTGCGTGAGGAACTTGCCCAAATCATGCAGCCCCAAGCTTTTCCATTCGTTGTGTCGTCGACACACTTTGGTTAGCAAGAACGGTTAGTAAGAAGCAATACTACAGCAGTCAAAAAGCAAGATGAATATGTTAGAGACTTTCCTGAACGTAGGAACTACAGACTCGATCTTTGACGGACTGGGTATTTGTTTTGTTTTGATAGGTGTTCAGGCCTCTCTGCTGGGCTCTAAGGTCAGAATGGTGCCTCTAAAATGGTGTCAGTGGTGCTAAGATCTTGGGGGCTGTTACATTCCTGACTGGTTCTATGGGGAAGACGTTATATAGCTCCCCTCAGCATTAACAACAGAATTTAGGCAGTTGAACAGCAGGGTCTTATAGTGAGAGCTAAGAGCAAGAGGATTAATGGCCCAGCCATGGCCATAAATAGAGTAGTTAACAAGGCAGACTAGGAGAACACATTTTGATGCTAGTTGTTAGATCTTTGACTTTTTTTTTTTTTCTTTTTCTTTTTTTCGGAGCTGGGGACCGAACCCAGGGCCTTGCGCTTGCTAGGCAAGCGCTCTACCACTGAGCTAAATCCCCAACCCCTAGATCTTTGACTTTTATTTTAAGGTCATTTTTGACCATGGCTAAACTTTCTCTAATTATCTCTGGACTGGCTGGCCTGGAAGCAGCAAGTTTCTCTCACTGCTATATAGAGAGCTGCTTGTTTCATGAACCCGCATCAGTAGAACTTCTGGGGAGTATCTTGGTGACATTAAGCAGGCACCATTGCCTTGGAAGTCCCCCAACGCTAACTTGGTTTGGTCTCATTTACAGCTTAATGTTTGAAGTGAAGCTTATTGCTTGATTAGTTCCAGTTCCAGTGAGTATTTGGGGTTCAGGCATAGCCAGCTGTCCTGACCTATGCCTGGTTAAGAATGGCTAAGGAAGGTTGGGGATTTAGCTCAGTGGTAGAGCGCTTGCCTAGGAAGCGCAAGGCCCTGGGTTCGGTCCCCAGCTCAGGAAAAAAAAAAAAAAAAAAAAAAAAAAAAAAAAAGAATGGCTAAGGATCTGATAAACTCTTTTTAGCATTCCACATTGAGGGGTTGGCTTCCTGGGGTTTGCTGCCTTAGTAGACTGACTATGAGTTCACTGGCTCTGTTCTTTTTTATAATAATACCAAAGGTTCTTGCTCAGGGGGTTGGGAACTTTCCCATGGGAGACAAAGAAGACAAAATTGGACAGTTATAATCACAGGGCCTGTGTCAGTCTTATCTTTAGGGGAGGAGTTTCAATAACTCATCTGTTAATGTCTCCTGAAGTCTCCTTCAGCTGGGATCAGTGGATCCGTGGGTAACACTGGTGACTTTCATTGCTATGGAGATGGTGAATACCACAGGGTCTGGATCTTTCCACACTGGCTCCAGTTTCTGGTTGGGATCCCCTTTACCCACACAAGATCACCAAGCTGGAACGTGTGGGCAGGCTCAGACATGGGCAAGGGTGTAGCCTTACAAATAGTCTTCTGAATCTGATGCAGGGCCTGTATGGACTTGGGGAGGGAGTGGCCAGTAATTTCTGTCTTATGAACATCTCTGAGTTTAGGGAAGAGTGGGAGGTCCCCCAAGCATAATTTCAAGTGCCATGAAGCCTTCCTGGTATGGGGTGAACCTGGCCTTAAGGAGGGCAAAAAGTAGAATCGGCTCAATTTTTGCCGGTCACAAGGACATATTAAAGTCTCCTTCAAGGTCTTATTCATCGTTTTCTACTTATCTTGAGCTTTGTGGCATATAGGCACAATGTAGTTTTTTGATCAACATTTAAAACTTTTGCCAGATTTGGGGAAACTTTGGCCATGAAGCCTGGACTGTTGTCGAACCCCAGGGAAAGGGGCAACTAAAATATAGGAATTAACTCTCGGAGAAGTTTCTTGATGACCACTGAAGCTATCTCCATTTGGATGGGATGGGCTTCCATCCTTCCAGGGATGGAATCTATGAAAACTACCAAATTATCCAATACTTATACTCCAGGGGTTTTATCTCTGTAAAGTTCATTTTCCCGTGTTCTCTGGGGGTGTTTCTTTGGGTGTGGATTCCTTCTGGAACCTTTTTTTTCTCCTTGAGGGTTTATTTGTACACAAGTGGTATCTGGAAACAATGTCTTTGGTAAGATTGTCTAGTTGAAGGATGTAATATCTAGGCCTGAGTAATGCATTAGCATTAGTTGTCCCCAGATGGATGGTCTGATGGAGTTTGGTGACGGTGTCTTCTGACAGTGGCAGGGAATAGGAGTTTCTTGTACAGTAAGAACCATCACCCATTTGCCTCCTGTTTCATAGCTTCCCCTTTTGTCCACTTTGTTTTTTCCTGTGCGCAGGTTGAGTACTGGAGCAAGTCAGGTTCAGGCAGGGTGACCCAGATCTGGAGAGGCCCTACTGGTTCCCAAGTCTGCTCCATTTCTTTGAGCTTCTGGGGAATCCCCTTCTTGATGGCCTTTGCAATGGACAGTGGCTACATTTTTAGCAGCCATATGCCCTTAGTCCCCTTTCTTGATAGACGTGGGCTATGGCAAATGCATACTGATTCTACACAGTGACGACTTTGCCATTCTCCCAGTGAAGTACCTGACATAACATCAGTAACTCAGCCCTTGTGTTGAAGTCCCTTAGCTGGAGGTCTGGGCCCACACTGTCCTGTATGTCCAAGGTGATAACTGTGGCTCCAGCATACTTGATTTCAACTGAAACAAAGCTGTCCACGTCAGCGTAGTGGGACATCTGTAGGCCAGGTCTGGATTGAACTGCACCCTTCTCCTCCAGGCAGTCATGGAGAGGCTGTCTTGTGTTGGGTTATTGTCTGGCAGCATGCTGGCTGGGTTGGTGGCTGAAGTTTTACAGAACTAGATGAGAGGCTGTTTCAGGAGAAGTGCTTGACATTCACCTCTCGGGGGTCCCCCTCAGGAGGGCCACTACACAGTTCCTGGCCCTTTGTCAGTTTGTCAGCTCCTTTTACAGGCATGGCTGTCGTGACAACTGCATGCATACAAGCTGGCCAAACTGGCAGAAGCAGGGTCACCCCCTTTGGATAGGTAGGCCACTGGATTCTCCCAGGGTCCCAGTGCCTAGGCAAGGACCCCCCTTTCCAATTCTTTACAGAGGGCAGGGCAATCTTCCCTCCGCTTTCCCCAGTGTCTCTGCTTCACCCTCTGGCATCTCTTTTATTAGTTTCCCTGAGTGCAGCCATATGCTCAGGTCAATCTTTTGCTTTGCTTCGCTTCTTCAGAGTCATGGTTATTGTAAACTTTTGGAGCAGCCTCCAACTATTGGGATCTATTCATACCCTCAAACCCTTCTAACATCTGAAGTTTCTTTCTAATATCTGAGGCCGAGTGCATAACAAAACCAATAATGATTGATGCTCGCTGTTTTTGTTGCTTTGTTTTGTTTTGCTTTGTTTTGGCACATCTGGGTCCATAAGGACAAATACCCAGTAAACCTTGCAGAGGTGCTCCAGGAACCCAGCAGGCAATTCTTGGGGCTCTTGTATTACCTTGTTCACCTAAGACAGACTGGTATGTTTTCTAGCAGCTCTCTCCAATCATCCTAACAGCCTGGAGAAGAGCTCCTTGTCCAGAGCCTCCTTACCTTGGTCAGTGTTAGGGTCTCAGTCAGGTTGTGTGTGTGTGTGTGTGTGTGTGTGTGTGTGTGTGTGTGTGGTGTGTGTGTGTGTGTGTGTGTGTGTGTGTGTGTGTGTGTGTGTGTGTGTGTGTGTGTGTGTGTGGTGTGTGTGATGTGTGTGTATGTGTGGTGTGGTATATATGTGCTATGCGTGTGGTGTGTGGTATGTGTGTGTATGTGTGATGTATATGTGTGGTGTGGTGTGTAGTATGTGGTGTGTGTGTGATATGTATGTGTGTGATGTGTGTGGTGTGTGTGTGTGTGTGTGTGGTGTGTGTGTGTGTGTGGTGTGTGTGTGTGTGGTGTGTGTGTGGTGTGTGTGTGTGTGTGTGTGTGGTGTGTGTGTGTGTGTGTGTGTGTGTGTGTGGTGTGTGTGTGTGTGTGTGTGTGTGTATGTGTGTGTGTGTGTGTGTGTGTGTGTGTGTGTGTGTGTGTGGTGTGTGTGTGTGGTGTGTGTGGTGTGTGTGTGTGTGTGTGTGTGTGTGTGTGTGGTGTGTGTGTGTGTGGTGTGTGTGTGTGGTGTGTGTGTGTGTGTGTGGAATGTGTGTGTGGTGTGGTGTGGTGTGTGTGGTGTGTGTGTGTGTGTGTCGCTGTGTGTGTCGGAGTTGGGGTGTGTGTTGTGTGGGGGTGTGTGGGTGTGTTGGGGTTAGTTGGGTGTGTGTGTGGTGTGTGTGTGTGTGGGTGTGTGTGTGTGTGTGTGTGGTGTGTGTGTGTGTGTGTGTGATGTGTGTGTGTGTGTGGTGTGTGTGTGTGTGTATGTGTGTGTGTGTGTGTGTGTGTGTGTGTGTGTGTGTGTGTGTGTGTGGTATGTGGTGTGTGTGGTGTGTGGTGGTGTGTGTGTGGTGTGGTGTGTGTGTGTGTGTGTGTGTGTGAATATGTGTGTGTGTGTGTGTGTGTGTGTGTGTGTGTGTGTGGTGTGTGTGTGTGTGTGTGTGGTGTGTGGTGTCTCTTATACATATCTAGGTGTGTATGAGAGAGAGGTGCGTGTGTGTGTGCGTTTGTATGTGTGTGTGTGTGTGTGTGATGTGTGTGGTGTGGTGTGGTGTGGTGTGTGTGTGTGTGTGTGGTGTGAGGTATGTGCATGTTGTGTGTGTGATGTGTGTGTGTGGTGTGTGTATGTGTGGTGTGTGTGTATGGTGTGTGTAGTGTGTGTGTATGGTGGTGTGTGGTGTGGTGTGGTGTGTGTGTATGTGTGTGTGTGGTGTGGTGTGTGTGTGGTATGTGTGTGTGTGTGGTGTGTGTGTGTGTGGTGTGTGAATATGTGTGTGTGTGTGTGTGTGTGTGTGTGTGTGGTGTGGTGTGTGTGTGTGTGTGTGTGTGTGTGTGTGTGTGTGTGTGTTCTGCTTTATTTGGGTCTACTGTCCAGCAGCCATTCCCCACCAGGCCTGAGGGAGGGTGGCCCTCCTACTTTCAAGCTTGTTAATTCTACCTCAGCTTGCAGCTAGGAGCTGTTGACAGTCATCCCAGGTTGGTGTGAAAGATTTTCTCAAAAGGTTAATGAGAGCCTGAGGTTTTTCAGAGAATGGTGGTTTCCGAGTTTTCCAATGATACATATCACAGGTTGAGAAGGAGACATAACCTATGCGAGGGGAAGGAGATGAACCTCTGGGATGGAGATGGTGTTTGCCTCCATTTATAAGCACACCAGTGGTAAGAAGATAGATGGTGGGAGGGTCTTTCTGGGTGCTGTGAATGGCTGGAGGCCTGAGGTGAGAGGCTGGGCCCCTTCCCACTTCCACATAGGGAGTTGGACTGTGGGGTGGAGAGACAAGGGAAGAGAACAGTGTCAGTCTCACTCTTGGGACTGGAGGAGTGCCCCCAGGGTAGAGGCAAGGCTGACCAGAGCAGTTCTAGGAAGCAGAGCAAGGACAAGGACCAAGACAGCAAGCAATGAAGCAGTTAGAGAGCAGGAAAGGAAGATGGAGCTCTCTGGTGGAGGGGAGAGGGAGCTCAAGGTGAAAGAGACTACCTCACCCCACCCCCAACACAGCCTGGGGAACTATTTCCTCCTCCTGAAGAAAGACCTGGGACGACACTGAAACATATGGAGGGGGACCGTCAGAAATTGGACAGGATAGCCTGGGTCTCCAGTCACCACATACCAGATGTCCTGAACTGCCTGGGGACCCAGAGACCTGTCAGTGGCCTACCCAATCCAAAAGAGGGCCAATCTACTTCACAGAAGGTCTGGACTTTCCTGGGTGAGAGATGGGGACTGTAGTCATTGTCCACAAAGCCTTCATTGGCATAATTTAATATTCTTCAGCGGTGTCTTTGGACTGTTCATTCCCCTTCCTATTGAAGTTGCCTTTCGTCCTGCCAACAGAATTGACAAAAACACATAGAGAGACA
Organism: Rattus rattus; assembly: GCF_011064425.1. Taxonomy (NCBI): domain Eukaryota; kingdom Metazoa; phylum Chordata; class Mammalia; order Rodentia; family Muridae; genus Rattus; species Rattus rattus. The sequence goes on from NC_046155.1 coordinate 9,245,935, forward strand.
CACAACAATAAAGATGACCAGGTGGCCACCACACAGACTTAATCCAGGAGATCTGATGATGTCTCATACCGATCCCTGGACATTTGAACTGGGGCCAAATCCAGCCTTTCCTAATCCTCTTTCCTAATCCTATGCAGAAGGCACCATAAACATATTTGCCACCAGAGGGGATAGATAGACCTGGGCAACTTTTTGTAGTTTCCAATTTAGGGCAGAGGCCTCGGGAGCTTTTGGTTGACTGGGGCAGATTCTGAAGAGGTTCCTGGGGCTTTGGAAGCTCTCAGGATGTGCACCTGCTAGGACATGTTCATTTATCAGTCTAGGGCGATCTGAGGCCCTGTGTCCCTACATCTTAGTTTCTGGGAATCTCTGGGGCCTCCAGAATTGCATTAATTCCACCAGAGAATACACGGACACTTAAAAAAAAAGATTTATTTTATTTATATGAGTACACTGTAGCTGTCTTCAGACACACCAGAAGAGGGCATCAGATCCCATTACAGATGTTGTGAGCCACCATGTGGTTGCTGGGATTTGAACTCAGGACCTCTGGAAGAGCAGTCAGTGCTCTTAACCACTGAGCCATCTCTCCAGCCCTACATGGACACTCTTAAAGCTGAATAAGTGTCAGCTGGTGACTGCATGGGGAACTTGCCTAAATCATGTAGCTCTAAGCTTTAATTCTTCGTCTTTTATGCACAAAACCCACATCCTGGTTGGCATACTTTGGTTAGCAAGAACAGGTAGGGAGAAGCAAAACTACAAAAGCCAAAAAGCAAGATTAGTTAAGTACATTTAGGAACTTTCCTGGACCCAGGAACTAAGGAGAGTAGGTCTTTCATGGATTGGGTCTTTGATTCTGTTTTTGCAGGTGTTGGGGGCTCCATGCTGGGTTCTAAGATCAGAACGGTGCCTCTAACATGGCGTCAGTGATGCTAAGATGTTAGGCCTGTTACATTAGATTCCCGGGAACTTGCTTTGCAGACCCAGCTGGCCTTGAACTCAGAGATCCACCTCCTTGGACCTCATAAGTGTTGAGATTACAGACATGCTATCACTGCAACCCAGCTTTACAAAATACTCCTATCCACTGAGCCATCTTTCTATCCCCATGTTTTTTTGGAACAAGATCTCATGTGACTTAGGCTGGTTGACCTCAGATTTTCTATAAAACCTAGGCTGGATTGGATCTTTTTTTCCTTTTGGCCTGTGTTTGGGTGAGGCAGATGTTGGTCAGGTTATCAAACTTGGCACCAAGCACCTTGACCTGACAGGCCATCTTGTTACCTGTCCTCCCCACAAGAACATTCACGTAAGGGATGACGGCATGGCTCAGCAGTTAAGAGCTCTTGCAGGGGACCTGGGTTGGGTTCTCAGCACCTGTATGGTGGCTCACAACCATTGGTTACTCCAGTTCCAGGGACCTAACACTTTTCCTAGATCTGTTGGCATGCGACATGGGCTGGGCTTGCTTCCCTCCCCTCCTATTCTCTCCTCTCCTCTTCCCTTTTCTCCTCTCACCCCCTCCTTCCCTCTTTGAGGTCAGTCTTCCAGACCTTGATTCCTTCCTCATCCTCCCTCTGTTGTGGTTAATATTGTTCTGGGGGTTGCTACACTCACTTGTTGTCTTTAAATATCTACTTCAGACCATATTGTTCCCAGATAAGACAGAAGCCTTTAGACATAGTAAGTTTAGAAACACTAGAGTTGGGCAGATATCTCTGCTATTTTGTCTGCTTCCCCGTGGTGATTCCCGAGGTATCACTTGCCATGTCTCGTTTGGGCTGTTCCTGCTCCATCAGGCCAGCCCTCATGGCCATGCTCTCATAATATACACTACTCCATGGCAACCTCTTCCTTCTCCTCTCTCCTCAGGAGGTCTCATGGTCTCTACCTCTGACCCCAAGCCAGAGGAGGGGGGTGGGGAGACCTTTGTTCTGTCCCCTCTCTCTAGGCTGTAGGCACCTTTATTTTATTTTTTTAAAGAAGTATTTATTTATTTTATGTATGTGAGTACATGGCTGCTGTCTTCAGACACACCAGAAGAGGGCATCGGATCCCATTACAGATGGCTGTGAGCCACCATGTGGTTATTGAACTCAGGACCTCTGGAAGAGCAGTCAGTGCTCTTAGCCACTGAGCCATCTCTCCAACCTGTAGGCATCTTTATTAATCAATCAGGAATGACTTGGGGGGCATGGTTTGCATAACAAAAGCTGGTGTACTCAAGAATTCACTGTCTTGGGGTAACCAGGTCTTGGGACACAGAATTTAGCATTCAAATACATAGCAGAACCAGACTTCTCCCTACATCCCTCCTCCTCTTGCTTATCTTCCTCCTTTCCTTTCTAGCTCTGAGGATCAAATCTAGGCTCAGTCTGTGGTGGGCTGGTGCTCTACTGCTAAGCTGTGCCCACAGCCCTGCCCTGGCTCTGCCTTGAAAACTTAAGGTTTCTTTAACTGTTGGTAACAAACAAAAACTAAAACCAAAACACCAATAAACCCCAAGCAAGCAATGAAACCTCATAGCTGCACCCCCACACAAACAAAAACCCAAATAACCAAAACCTGTCATTGTATAATCTTTGTACTTGGGGGACAGACAGACGGATTACCACAAGTTCTAGTCCAGTCTGGCTTACACAGTGAGACTCTGTCTCAGAAAATGCAAACCTCGAACTGAAATAGAACCAAACAAAACACCTCGGCCCGAGGAGGAAGACATTCTCTTTTGTTCTGTGGCAGAAGTAAAAGCAGGCTCTTTTCCGCATCCCGCAGCCATCCTTGTGGAAGTTTTTTCTAACAGGAGTCTTGTCGAGCAGCCAGATTTAAGAGCTAGGCTTGTCCCGACTGAGAAAGTAACCTTTAACTTAAAAAGCTGTGATTCTGACTGCCTGTCTTCTTTAATAATGTGTTGCCTTGGCAATACTATTTAAATTCTCAGCTCTGTTTTCCAGAAGGTATAAATACCTGTGAATTTTCTTTGTTAAGCCAGAAGAAGAAAGAGGAATATCGACACATCCTCCTTTCCAAGTGCACGAGGTGAAGTAAGCTCAAAAGGTCTCTTTCTTTCTGTTTCTGACTTGTTGGGACAGAGCCTCACCATGGATCCCTAGCTGGCCTTAAACTCACCTACCAGCTGGACAGGGGTGGCACAGCCCTTTAGACCTAGTACTCGGGAGGCAGAGGCCGGCGGATCTGACTTTAAGTGCAGCCTGGTCTTCGAATGAGTTCTAGGACAGCCAGGACTACTACACAGAGAAACCCTCTCTCAAAAAAACCAAAGCCAACCAACCAACCCCCCCCAAATCACTTGCCTCTGCCACCCAAGTTCTGGGGTTACAGGCACATCTGGCTTCTGGAAACTTCTTAACCAATCAAGGAGTTTGAAAATCTGTTTTTCTTTTCATCTTGCTGATTGAAGTGGAATCTTCCTATGTTGTTAGTTAGTGTTCCATACCTTTCTTTGGGGAGTCTATTTCTAGTCACCTCATATAGAACAGCAACAACAGACTAAAGAAACAGTTCTACCCGAGGTTAGCATGCTTGGTTGCCAATGAGTCCACTGGTCCTCTGGAACCCAGGTCCTCTGAAAGGGCACCCAGTGCTTTTAACCACGGGGCCATCTCTGCAGCCTTAGTGGTACAGAACTTTGCCTGGTGACTATTCTACGTTGAGTAACAAGAGGAGGAAAGTCCCAGTGGTTAGGTATTCTGCCACTCGGACACCCTGGTGAGAAGCCCTGGATTGTAGGAGCTCAGGTGTCTCTTTCAGTACCCCCAGGTGGCTCTGTGTGGGATCGTCCTAAGGAACTGTGCCAACCGTGTCAACACCTTGACTTTGAGTTTCTGGCCCCCATAACTGTGAGACAATCTGCTTCTGTTATTCTGAATCAACCAGTGTGTGGTGCTCAGAGATGTCACCTGTGCACCCCTGCTCATGGAACTTTTTTAGAGGACTTTTCAGACTTCCTGTACCATATTCTCCATTAAAAGTGGTTTGCATGAAGGCCGGAGAGATGGCTCAGCGGTTAAGAGCACTGACTGCTCTTCCAGAGGTCCTGAGTTCAATTCCTAGCAACCACATGGTGACTCACAACCATCTGTAATGAGATCCGATGCCCTCTTCTGGTGTGTCTGATAATGGTTTACATTATGGCCTGGAATGTGTGAGTTTTCTCTTTGTAAGTTCAAAGTGGCTGGGTAAGTAAAGGTAAAGTGCTTGCTGCTAAGCCCAGGAACCCCAGTCTGATCCCCAGAAGAGAAAACAGATTCTCCCAAATTGCCTTCTGATGTCTGCACATGCTCAGTGGCACCCATGTGCGTGTGGTGTGCACACACACATACAATAAATATAATAAAAGAATCTTTCTTACAAAAGCTTCAAAGAGTGCTCTTTGCCCTCCTATGTGACACTGTCCAAATATATTCTAAACTACTGCGTTAGACTCTCAGGGGCAGACCAGTGAGTGGCAAAGTGCTTGACTAGCATGCACAGGTCTTAGAGTCTGTCTCCTGTGCTAACTAATATTGGGGTCAGTCTGTGTGCTGTGTATTCAGATGCTGAATTCTGTGCTCCAAGACGAGGTTGCAGCCTGGACACAGGCACTGTATTGACCAATGGACTGTAAAGAATGCTGCCCAGTAGCCTCTGACTGGGGAATAAAAAGTTTGGGCCTCTGACTAGGCAGGGAAGATAGGAGACGGAACTGCAGATCGAGTGAAGAATGAAGAGAAGGAAGAAGGGCAATGTCGTGAGGCAGGGTGTACCACGAGCACGTGGCCAAGAGAAGCTCGCACTGAGGACACACATGGAACAGAACCAGACTCACATGGCAAGTTATGAGGCATGTATCTGATTATTAATAACCTAGCTGGGTTAGACTAGCTCAGAATCTGCCCAGCACAGTGCCAGCCGATTGTTAACAAAGTCTCATGTCTCCATGTTGTTTACTTGGGAGCTAAACGTGTTAGAGTGGGGCAGAAACCCCATGTAGATATTTAGGGGCAAAAGGGTGCATAGCAACCCTCCCATGATATTACTTCAATAAACTAACAGTGAATCAACTAACTAATAAAAATATCTCTGTGACTCAGGGACTAGAGAGGTGGCTTTTAAACGAAGAATGAAGACTTTGGGTCTGGTTAATTTTGGTGTGTAATTTTTTTTTGCAACGTGTTTTTATAATAAAAAAGTGTATGAGGGAGACATATAGCTCATTTGTAGAATGTTGGCCTAGTGTATGAGAGGCCCTAGGTTCAATTCCAATACCAGTTTTACAAAGGAGGAGGAGGAAGAAGAAGAGGTAGCCATTTGGCCAGTTTGATGGTGAACATCTTTAATTCCAGTATTAGGAGACAGAGGCAGTCAGATCTCTAAGAGTTCAAGGCCAGCCTGGTGTATATAGTGAATTCCAGGCCAGCCAAGGCTATATACCAAGATCTTGTCTCAAAAAAAAAAAAAAAAAAAAAAAAAAAAAAAAAAAAAAAAAAGGCAGAGGGGAGGTGTTTAAACATCAGCTTTCTTGAATTGCCAGCAGGTGGCGCTCAAATGTCATGGTGGAAATGGAAGTAGGGCGGGGCTTTGCGTGTAGGAGGAATTCTAACCTGTTCCTCTTCAGGCTAGCTCCAGTGTGGTACTGGTAGAAGAGATGGTATTCACAAAAAGACCTTGTTCTCTCCCTACTTCTACGGGAAGGCCTTTGTTCCTGGAGTAAAGAGACTCCCTCAGGGTAGGAGTGGGTGCTGTGTTTGGGATGGACAGATGCCCATGCAACCACCCTTCTGCCTCCTGCCATTTCCTCTGTCCTCCATCCTATGTGCCCTGGGTTGGCAGAACTCTCTTCAGAGGCCTGCAGGACCCAGATCCCACCTGCCCTTTACCCTCCTTCTTGCCCGGGTATGCGCTGGGCACTCTTCAAGTGTAAGATTCTTCTTCCTGGTCTGGGGGACTAGGGCTCTAGACTTCCCAAAGCCAGAACAGAGGTACAGGGTAAGACCTGGGTGAGACACTAGACCTGGTTTCTGGTCATTACCTGTGGCAGCCTCCTCTGTGGTGACACTGATGGTAGAGTCATCCGGTGCTTTTGCCAGTTTGCCTCATCCCTCTGACACCTGCAAGGGACTAGCTCCTCTTAGAGACTGAAGACCCTGAAGACAGGAGGAATGCCTAGGGTTGTTTGGTGGGGGGCATGGCAGGACCACAGTGAGGTCCCCAGAATAGGGAACAAGTGACAGGTGTGAGCTGCTACTCTCACTACTGGTCCTGATGATGGTCTCACCCCCTCCTTCCGGATGTTAGTCCCACCCCCTCTCTCCTTGATGTTCCATTGTCTCCAAAGCTTCACTCTGTCCAGTGCTGCTTCCTCAGCCCCTCCACCTCTGTACCCTTGACACAGGCAGGGTATTTATTTCTGAAGGGACTTAGGGCTACAAGAGAGCACAAGCAAACGAGCCCTTACCAGGGTCTCAGCTGACAACCTAGGGGGCTGTACTGGTGATGCAGGGGTACAGGGTTTACATCTGAGGGTCATTCCCACACTGCTGTATTTCTAACAGCTCTGGCCAGTTTCTCCATGTCCACCTAGTGGCTATCCTTGCCCACGGCATTGGAAGACTCCACTCTGTAGGTTGTGGGTGATGTGAAGGTGATTGAGAATTTGACACCCCATTTGGCTACTAGGATTGATGAAACTCATGAGGCTGGATAAACAAGTGTCTTCTTCCTCTATCACCCCTCTGCATTCATCCTGTCCAAAGCTGTGCACTCAGTGCAAGAAGAAGGCCTTCCCAAGTAGAGGAGGGCCCTCTTTTGGTCAAGGGTATATACCAGGAGGTGCACACCCCAGCTAGAACAGCCAGACAAGCTCTCCAGGTCCAACAGTTTCTGGGAGTTCAGGAAGCTAAATGTGGGGGATGAATTCCCACTTCTTCTTCTGCAGGGATTAACAAAAAAATATTTATTTATTACGTATACGATGTTCTGCCTGCATGTATGCCTGTGGGCCAAAAGAGGGCACCAGATCTCATTACAGAGGGTTGTGAGCCACCATGTGGTTGCTTGGACTTGAACTCAGGGCCTTGGGAACAGCAGCCGGTGCTCTTAACCTCTGAGCCAACTCTCCAGCCCTGCAGGGATGGCTTTTTTTGGGGCAGGGCCCCACCCAGGACCTCAGCCTTCTAGGAGTTTTGTTTTTGTTTTTTTTTTACCTCCTTCAAACTTAACTTTAATTTGTGCCAAAATCCCCTTGAGGCTGCTGGTTATGGATAGCTGGTTTCCATCCTTGGAATTCCCCTTTTAGTAAACCCATGGTGACCCCAGATTATTTATCTATATAAGTTCCAAGGTGCTGGCAATGTTCCTGGTTTAGACCACTGTTAGCTTAGCAGGCCTTGTCTAGCTCCTTGGAATCGTGGCTAACCACTGGATTATCCAACCTGGAAGAAAATCTTTGCTTGTCTGTGTACCCTGGAGCACACCGGATAATCTATACTAAGAATATGGCTTGTGGTGAAGGTTCTAGACCACACTGTCCATTAAGTCTCTAGAAAGGGCTGGATACTAACTAAGGCCAACCATCTAGGTAGTCAGCCATGTCCTTTCCTGTGCCCATCCTCTTGTAAAACCACCTGACATCAAGGTTCTGGAGAGCTTTTGTGGCTGGCAGTATATCATGTAAGCCGTCATACATCATTGCTGGAGAATTAAGTATTCCGTGACTTCCTGGGAAAGGAACTGGCATTTTGTGCCTGGTTGCTCTGGGATTCTGCTCTGTGTGCTTTCTTCTGAACTCTGTCACTGTGACAGTGACAGACTCTAGTGGCATTGCAGAGTTCTGTATGTTTTCCCAGCAAATCACTGACATCAGGGCTGACCTTGGGACTCCCAGCCACTACTACTATTGTGGGGTTAATCAATCTCTCTCTCTCTCTCTCTCTCTCTCTCTCTCTCTCTCTCTCTCTCTCTCAGTATAGAATAGGGAAAGGGAGTTAAGAGGGTAGTAGGGACAGAGAAAGGCAGAGGGTGGGGAAGATAAGAGAGAGAGAGAGAGACAGACAGACAGAGACAGAGAGAGAGACAGAGAAGAGAAGTAGAGGCCGGCCATGGGCGCATGGAGATGGGAAAGGGGTGGGGAGGGAATGGGGAAAGAGTGGGGGCAGGAAGGCAAGAGCAGGAGAGGAGCAAGAGAGAAAGGCTCCTTTTCATTAGGCTGTGGGAACTTCTCTTACCAATCCAATGCTTTAGGTTGTGCCCTGACCCTGACTGAATGCTTTGGCCTGAGTATCCTAGGTCTGTCATCCCTATAGTCTAGAGGTCAGGAGATGTGGACTATGTGGAACCTGGGTGTTGTTTTGTGGTATAATCCTAAATAATTCTTCTGGGTATCTGGGCTTTAGTTCCCCCAGTTACAAATAGGAGTTTGGAGGAGTTCTGTTCTTCCCGGGTATGACAAGCCTAGAGCTGCTATGTACAGAATACATAGGGGTGTTTCGCCTAGTCACCTCACTTTCAGAGATCAGGTCTACCTGGTTTAGCACCACTCACCTGAGCCATGGACCCACAGGCAGTGCTGGGGCCCACAGGCTTTAGCCATTCAGGGCTGTCCTTCCTGGATCCACCTTAAATGCTGCAGCTCACATTCTGCATGTAGTTCTTGTGTCTTCCCTGTCTTTGCAGTCCTGGCCTTGGAGCCAAAACAGGGAGGAATTCCTTGTAGTTCCCACTAGTTACGTGGCTTTATTCACAGACTCAGCATATGCTGAGGATGGAAAGAAAGAACAGGGGCCAGGCAGGGCCTGGAGATCAGGGTGGCAGGGAGGCCATGCATGGATTGGATTCGGGAGTTTACAGAAGAGAATCTGCTGGCTGGGCCAGACCTGTGTGGGGCAAGGCTGGAGGAGGCAGGCAGCATGCAGGAGGTCTGGCTAGATCTGCCCAGAGCAGATCCACCCAGGTAATGGCTGTGAGCCAGAAGGGAGGGGCCTAGGTCACTTCGGGGCAGGGAGAGAGGATAAAGGGTGTGGGACTGGATAGCAGGCACCTTACCCCACCCCCACCCCCAGGAAAATGGCATAGAATGGGCCGGTTAGGACACCTGACATCTGGTCCTGATGCTGCTTTGGGACTTGGTGTGTTTAGCCAAGCTGCTCTCCCCTAGTGTCATTGTCCTGCTCACGCTTGGACATTTGTCTTGGAGGTGATCCACATAGGGATGACCTGGGGTCATTTGTAAGGAGGTTGAACGATCCTGGAGAGTGTGCCTAGGGCCTACCTGGATGAGCTCTGCCTAGGAAGGGAGGGAATTTCCAGCCAGGGGTCACAACCTCCCTCCCTCCAACACCCCCCCTCCCCGTTCCAAACTTTTCTCTCTGTGCTTGGTGTCATCTCCCAAATGTAGATGCAGTGGGTGCTTTGACCACTGCAATCCAGGCCCCCTGCTGGGCCAAGAAAGACTGCACCTTTAAACTACTGGCCGGCCCGCCCCGCCCTGCTGGCTCCTGACTTCCTGCCTAAACGCAAACAGTCCAAAGCCCGGATCCTCCTGCTGGGCCCATTCCCACACAGCGGGGATCAGAAAAACCAGTTCCCCGGGTTTCACTCCCCGTCTGGGAATAGCAAAGTTTGGAAAGCTAGTAGAGTCTCTCTGGGCTGTCCAGGAAGGTGACCCAGGGGCCTGGGAAGCCAGGGGAGTCCTGAGCAGGGCTCTGGGGCTGAAGATGCAGCCCGTTTTTCCGGGACACTTTCCACCGGCCTCTCCCTGGAGCTGGGGTGGAAGGATGCAGGAGAAGGGGGCCGTTAGCATTGGCGGGAGGGCGTGCGGTGCACAGAGCCAGGGCGCTTGGGGATCTTGCGCCAGCGCCTCTTGTCCCAGCGGCAGAGCAGCAGCAGGCGGAACGTGTCCCGGAAGGCTTTGTTGCACAGTGCATAGCACATGGGGTTGACAGTGCTATTGACGTAGCATAGCCAGTAGCCCAGCTCCCACAGGGTTTCAGGAACACAGTCCTTGCAGAAGGTAGATACCAGCACCATGATGTTATATGGTGTCCAGGTGAGGATGAAGGCCAGCAGGATGGCACTCAGGGTCCGAGCTGCCTTCTTCTCCTTGACCAGGGAGAAGGTCTTTCTCTTGGCCAGCTGTTCCTTCCCTCGGGGTTTTTGGCCCTTGCCGCCTCGGTCTCGGCCTTTCTTGGTGGGCCTCTTGACTGTATTTGGGGAGCTTTTGGGGGGCTGCTTGGTGGGTGCCTGTGCTTCAGAATCTACCATGGGCATCTTGATCACCACTTCTGAGCCAGGCTCCTCACCTTCGGAGGATGTGAGGGACTCCATGGAGCCTTCGTCCTCCTCCTCTTCTTCCTTCCAGCTGTAGGCCTGCAGGAGCCTGGGTGCCCGGCAACAGCGACAGCAGCGGCCTGGAGGCGACTCGGGTGAGCCTTCAGCCCCTGGCTGTGACCTCTCTGAGCTGCTGCTGCTGCCACCACCTTTGCCTGGTGTCTCAGAGCCCTGCAGGGCCGCCAGCTCCCGGGCTCGGTTTTCTGTCTCCCGGTAGATGCGCCAGTACAGCGTACACATGACCGTGACAGGGAGGTAGAAGGCGGCCATGGCTGTGCCAAAAGTGATGATGGGTTGGGAGAGGAACTGGATGTAGCACTGCCCAGCCAGCACTGTCCGCTCCCCAACTAGGTATTGCCAGAAGAGGATGGCTGGGGCCCAGAGAACGAAGGAAACCAGCCATGCTAGGCCAATCATCAGAGCTGCCCTTCGGGGAGTGCGCTTGGCTCGGTAGCTCAGGGGTCGGGTCACCGAGAAGTAACGGTCAAAGCTGATGAGCAGAAGATTCATGACAGAGGCGTTGCTGGCCACATAGTCCAGGGCCAGCCAGAGGTCACAGGCCAGTGTGCCCAGAGCCCAGTGGCCCATGAGCAGGTACGTGGTATAGAGGTTCATGGAGAAGGTGCCAATGATGAGGTCAGCACAGGCCAGGCTCAGCAGGAAGTAGTTGTTGACTGTCTTGAGCTCGGTGTTGACCTTGAAGGAGATGAGTACCAGCAGGTTGCCTGTCACTGTAGCTAGAGACAGGAGGCCTGTGGTGATCCCGATGAAGGCCACCTGCCAGGGACCCTTTCCTGGTGCCAAGACAGTGATGTTGGGACTGACAGCAGGGGGCACTGAGGTGTTCATGGCAGCCAGGTGGGATGAAGGGGCAGCCCCTTCCTCCAGTCACAGGTTTTCCTCAGAGAAAGGGCATCACCTGAAAAGAGAGGACACGAGCTTTGGCTGGGCCACTGGGCACCCTTGGCAATTCCAACCGGAAGGTACAGCCCTGGACCTTTTAGAGTGCCAGGCTGCTCAGCACCACCTCCAGGCACCGGCACTCACAGTGGCTAACAATGTGCTTTCCAGCCACCAGAAGGTTGGCCGGGAACATGGGGTTAGTCCTGAAAGCTAGGGACCTAAGTCCTCATGCCAGCTTCCCCATTCAGACTCTAGCCTCAGTTTTCTCATTGGAAAACCGCTGATTCCTGTCTTCAAAACTTTTTCATTTATTTTTACTTTATGTGTATGAGTATTCTGTCTACATGTATGTCTGTGCACCACGTGTAAGCAGTGTCTGAGGAGGCCAGAAAAAGGACATCAGATCCCCTGGAACTGAGTTACAGACATTGTGACTGCCGTGTGGGTGCTGGGAATTGAATCTGAATTCTCTGGAGGAGGAACCAAGTGAGTCCTCTTATTTGCCAAGCCATCGCGCTGGCCCCCAATTCCAGTTTTCCTTATATTTCATGTGTCAGGAACTGGGAGAGTTATTTTGTATACAGACCCGAGAAATTTTCCAAGTATTTTGCTCAACATCATTAACGTCTTCATTTAAGAAGGACTTGCTACATGCCAGACACAGTGCTAAGCACCTAATCAAGTTACCTCATCTAACTGTCCTGCTCACCCTTAGCAGGAAGGCCCTCGCCATCTCTTGCTGGAGGCAACGGTGACTGAGCGGCTTCGATTCTGCTATAGCAACAAGATGGGGAGTGGCATTAGAGCCCGTTTCCTCCACTTGCTGTGCATGGGCTGCTCTGGTGTGAGTCTTTCCACCAAAGAAAGAGTGACAGGAAGAAGGAGAAAGCTCCAGAAAAAAGAAGAGGGTTGGGAGTGGTGGTCGGTCGACATCTGTAATCCCTGCACCTGAGAGGTGGAGTCAGAAGGATCGGGAGTTTAAAGTCATCCTCTGCTACACAGTGAATTTGAGGATAGCCTGGGCTACAGTTGAGGGCGGGCAGTGTTGACACAGGGAATGTGTACACGTGTGTTTATGTCTGCACATCCTTCCACGGATTGTATGTATGTGAAGCAGGCAACAGGGACAATGAACTCACCTCCCAGTCAGGTGAGGGTCTGGCCCCAGATGGGATGTGAGTGACTCTCCTCCTTCTCTCTCTGGTCTGTTCCTGGGGCACAGCTAAGAGTAGGGCGGCATGGGAGACAAGAGAATCCCCCAGGCTTTTCTGGGATCTGGAGTCTGCCCCAGGCACTGAGATTGTGAAAAATGAAAGTCCAGGAGGCAGGGGAGATTCCCCAGCCAAAGCCAGGGCACTGAAGACTGAAGGTCCTACTCAGCTAGCGCCCGGCTGCGGTGTGATTTGGTGGGTCCTTTACTGTACCCCCATCTGTCTAGAAATTTAGGGTCTTCCTAGCCCGAAGCTGTGGCTTTTAGGACTGAACTGTTGGGAGGATTCTTCCAAGTCCTGGTGTTGCTTGGGGACTTGGTCCGTGACACAGAGAATATTGTGCTACGTTTGTGACCATTGTATGACCCGGGGTATGTGTGGCTGCCGGCATCTCCATAGCTCGTGGTGAACTGTCATTGTGATAGAGCTCTCAGAATAGGGAGGAAGATCAGTGTGTGGCAGCTTGAGCAAGAAGGCCTGCGTGTGTCAGTGTGTGCACGTATGTCTGAGACACTGTACATTTGAAGGTATATGTGTGACAGTACAGTTAAAGAATGTACACTCCAGAGCCGGGCTGCCTGCAGTTAACACTACACTTGATGATATTAACTAAAAGGCTGTAGGAGAAGTGGTAACAAACAAGACAAACAAGAGGGTACTGGTATTGCCTTGTTTGTTTTTTTCAAGACAGGGTTTGCCTGTATAGCAGTCCTGACTATCCTGGAACTTGCCTTGCAGACCAGGCTGGCCTCGAACTCACAGAGATCCACCTGGGTCTGCCTCTCAAGTACACGAGCCACCACACTAGGCTTTTTTTTTTTTTTGAGACAGGGTCTCATGTAGCCTAGACTGACCTCAAAATTTCTATGTAATCAAGGAAGACTTTGAATTCCAGATCCTCCTCCTTGCCTCTCTGTCCCAAGTGTTGGGATTGCAGGTAAGGCCTGTCTGGATTTGAATCCACACTTTGCCATTTATGTAACTTAAAACAATAACAAAACAACAACAAAACAACAACAACAACGAACCACCCACAGGATCTGGGGAGACGGCTCAGCAGTTAAGAGCGCTCACTGCTCTTCCAGAGTTCAAGTCCTTGTACCCACAGGACAACTCACAAAGTGTTACATGTATGTATGTGTGTAGGAAAATATCCATATTCATAAAATAAAAATAAATAAATTCAAAAAATTTAAATAATTCACTCCCACACCTAAGGCTAGGAAAAGTGGAGAAGCCGAAGAGTGAGGATGTGAGGATGTACACTGTGAGACGCTGTCTTATAGGAGTGTCTGAAGCTATGTCCAAAATGCCTCACCAACAGGACTGACTAGACTTGAGCTGAACAGGGACTACAGAACAGACGGGCTAAAGTGGGAGCAGAAAGCCCACAAGGCTTCAAAATTGCACGAAGAACCACAAGCAACTAAGGAATACTAAGAGTGGGAGAGGTTCTTCCGCAGGGAAGAACAAGACAAATGGTTACCCAGTGTCAATGGTCAGCCCCGAAAACACACATACAAGTAACATTACACAGACTCTGCAAGTTGCATTTATATATTTAGGTGTATACACACGCAACACACACACACACACACACACACACACACACACACACACACACACCACACCACACCACACCAACAAGTAAGGAAAAGGGACTTTCAAGAGAGCAAGGGGGTATATGGGAGGATTTGGGAAGGAGAAAAGGGAGGGGAGAATTGCTGTGATTATATTATCTCAAAAATGAAGAAATCATTAAAAATTAACCATTAATTAATTAATTTGTGACAGGCTCTCATGACAGGGACTCATGTAGTATAGGCTTACTTCCGTGTTCACGGAGGTAGGGAATGACTTCGAACTCTGATTCTGCTTCTCCCTCCCAGGTGATCGGATTAAAGGCTTGCACCACCGCATCTTATTTTATTAACTGCTAATTTACTATGATTATTTCTTTTAATGCCTATAACCATAGATTCCTCAACTGAGATGTACGGAGGCCGAGACCTTTAAGCTAATACCTCACGGAATTGTTGAGAGGATTAAATGAGTTTCTGAAAATCATGTGCTTAGAATGGCTCTTGGGTCCCCATAAACTCAGTCTGTGTAGGAGTGGCCACTTCTATTAAAAATCTCCCTTAGAGAGGAGGAATAGTCTTACCCAGGGGTGACCCACTAATAGGTTCTCTGATACCAAGGGGTCAGCGCTGAAGTCATATACGTACAGGTGATGCTAGATGGACGGAGCAGTTTGTATTTATATATTTAGGCATACATACATATATCTAACATGTCAGCTAAAAAGATGTGGCTTCAGAGGGAGCAAATTCTGGGGGTTCAGCACTTAAGAGGCAGAGGCAGTCAGATCTCTGTGAGTTCAAGGTTGTCCTGGTCTACAGAGTGAGTTCCAGGACAGCCAAGGCTATAATGAGAAGCCTTGTCTTGGAGAGAAAGAAAGAAAAGGGAGAGAGAGAGAGAGAGAGAGAGAGAGAGAGAGAGAACACAAAAGTAAGAAAATAAATAAACAAATCTGCTAGAGGGCTTGGGTACAGCTCTTGGTAAATCACTAAGCATTAATAGGGCCCCGAGTTAGCTCTGACCTTGCAATCGTGGAAACTGATGATAATGGTGCCTATTGCTGTTGGCAGCTCACCTAGTCACGGTCAAAGTATTTCTATACATTCATGCATTATCTTATTTAACCGTGTGTGTGTGTGTGTGTGTGTGTGTGTGTGTGTGTGTTGTAAGGCATCACACCTGGGGCCTTACACAAGCACTCTACCATTCATCCTCAGCCACGACTAATCTCTGCGCCTGCTCCCACCTCTAGGCTGGCTCGGAACTCACTGTGGAGCCAAGGAAAATCTTAAAAGTTTGATCGTCCGTCTTCAAAGTGCCGGGATGAGAGGCACAGGTCCCATGACAGGTTTACCCGGTACGGGTACGAGTGATGAAACCCCATGCTAGGAAAGCACTAAAAATTTTGCTGCTCCTCCAACCCCCACACTGAATCTCCACAGGAAAAGGACGACGCAGGCACAAGTTTACAGATGAGGGAACTGAAAGTGACCCAAGCCAAGCTGCCAGAGAACCTGCAGAAGACCACGCAGGAAATGCACACTCAGGACTGGGTCCCATCCTTTCCACTGAGACTTCGTTTCTAAGAACCTACGACTGAACATTAAAAACCAGCCAAATGAAAACGCACAGAATCCCAAACAAACGCAACAAAAGAACGGAGCATCACTGGAGACTAATTCACCAATTTGAATTTTAAAAGCATTGCATTAAAACACGATTCAGCACCCACTTACACCCCCACCAGCACTGTGTTTTTAAATCCAGGACTTTGCAGCGAGGCAAACATTTTGCCACTGAGCTCCAGTCCCAGCTCCTGTGACGGTCTTGCTAATGTGTATCCAGGCCAGTTTCCACTCACTGTGTAACCTAGCGTGGCCTTGAACTCATGGTTGAGCCTCCTTCCTTAGCTTCTGGAATCTGGGATTAGAGGCATGGGATACCATATCTTGTAAAATATGATTTATCTTTACTGCTCAGTTTTGTCACACTCTTTCTTTCTTTCTTTTTTTTTTTTTTTCTTTTTTTTTTTTTCGGAGCTGGGGACCGAACCCAGGGCCTTGCGCTTGCTAGGCAAGCCCTCTACCCCTCAGCTAAAACCCCAACCCCGTCACACTCTTTCTAAACTAAAGTCAAGCACTGGGCTGGGGGCTGGGATCAGGCCTTCCCTGCATAGCTAATGTCTTTGGTTTTCTGAATTCGGGGTTGTTTAATGTCCATTGCCCAGAGGGAATAACTGAGGCCTAGCAACATCAGATAGAAGGCATAGCTAATGTCTTTGGTTTTAAACTGCAAGTCCCCCTGCATGTCAGGGTTGTTTAAGCAAAAGTCCATTGCCCAGAGGGAATCTGCTGATTAGAGGGTCAGGGACCAAAATTTAAAGATGTCCCCCAAACTTGATTTGCTAATATCTTATACAGTGAAAGAAATGCAGATACAATCTATGATGAATAAAATGTCTATGGCAGGACCCAGCCCTTTGGCAATCCCATCAAACTCCCGGGAGCTCCCAAATAAAGCTCTTGATTGATTGATTGATTGAGGCTACTATGTAGCCCAGGCTGGCCTCAAACCAACTTGTTAGTCAATGCACAATCCTCTAACCCTTGTCATTTTAAGAAGTTCCAGGCTGGGTTTAATCCCTGGTCCAGATGATGAGTGGGGTTCCCAAAGCTACAAGAGACTCTGTCACAGTTAATGAGTTTTCTTCTGTCTGTCTTGTGCTGGGGATACAACCCAGAACCTTGCACATCTTCTTCCTGTGACCTCCAAGTTTGTCCAGTGACCCACTTGTGCCACAGTCAGGGCCCTGACAGCTCTGGAATGAGGTGTCTGCCCTAGCTACCCTTCCTGGTCCAGATCTTAGTCTGCTCTTCTGTATAAAAGAACTCCTGTCCTGATTTGGACCATTCCTGGTTCTTAGTCATTTCTGGGATTGGACCATTGGAGGGTCCTGAATGCAACATGTCCAGAGAGGACCCAAGTCCCTGAGGTGAAGCTGAAGGACTCAGGTCCCTTCACTGGGAGCTGCAGGGACATCAACTCTGGGTGGGAACATGGTGACTGACTCTTGCCCATCCCAAGTTTCTCTTAGAGACTAGTGTGACTGCCATGAATAATACACGTGATTTTATTTGGTTTTATTTTCCTTTTGAGATGGGGTCTCATTACATAACCCTGAATTTACTTTGCAAACCAGGCTAGTCTAGAGGTAGAGACTGGAGGATTTGGAGTTCAAGGCTAACCTCATTAACACAGCAAGTTTAAGCTATGGGAGACTGTGTTTTAAAAACAAAACAAATATCACGGAGATCCACCTGCTGCTCTGCCTTTGGGAGCTGGGATTATAGATGTGAACCAATATGCCTGGCTAAAGCAAATACTTTTAGTATAGGACACTGGCGAGAAGGGATCCAAATATCCTCAGAGGTGAGGCAAGGCTGGCAGTCTCTTGCCTTATGGCTAGAAATCCCTGCTAAATCTTTTTTAATGGTCAAATTGGTAGCCATCATACTTAGGACATGTCGGGCACTAGATATACGCTCTTTCCCCCTTTCTGCTGAACACTATCATCCCAGTGGTACAGGTGAGGTATCTGAGGCTCGGAGGGCTGAGAGGCTTTCTGACGGCCCCATAGGAGGTCGTGGCACGGGGACTGTGACTTTCCTCTTCAAGGCCTGTGCTCATTCTACTTGGCCCACTGCGCTGTGCCTCTCTGATGTCTGCCTCTCTCTGGCGATGTTTAAGGAGAAAGGGCGAAGGTTCTAGAGTTGGATTCTCAGTGCCCTTTGGATCCTCCACTCTCCTCAGAGACACAGCTCCGGCCGCTCAGGGCCCTGCTTTTCCAGTACGGTGAGAGCAGAAAGAGTCAAGAGTTTCCTGATCACCCACTGCGGCCATTGTTGTGCCACCTTGGCAGGTCTTGTCGCTTCAGCCTCTCGGGTGTACATATGCTGGATTTCTAGCTGTCTTTCTATTTACTTATTTATTTATTTCCTTCCTTCCTTCCTTCCTTCCTTCCTTCCTTATTTACAGGATAGGGCTTCCGGCAGTCCAGGCTAGCTTTGAGCTCCCTGTGTGCTGAGAATGACTTTGAACTTTTGATCCACCGGTCTCCACTTCCCAAGTGCTGGGATTACAGGTATGTGCTACCACACCCAGTGGGTGCTAGGGATAAACCCAGGGTCTCTTGCTGGCTCAGTGAGCAGACTACCAACGACACTACACTCTCAGCTAGTTTTTCATGGTTTTTTTTTTTTTAAAGTTTAAAATTTCTGGGTGTGGTAGAGCAAGCCTTTAATCCCAGCATTTGGGAGGCAGAGGCAGGTAAACCTCTGAGTTCGAGGCCAGCCTGATCTACAGAGTGAGCTCCAGGACAGTCAGGCTACACGGAGAAACCCTGGCTTGAAAAACAAACAAGCACACAAGAGTTTAAATTTATGTGTAAGTTTGCCTGCCCATGTGAGTACTGCTCCATTTGTGGGTACAGTAAAGGCCAGAAGAGGGTGTCTGATCCCCTGGAACTGGAGTTACAGGTGGTTGTGAGCCACCAGACATGGGTGTTTATAAATGATTTAGTTTGAGGTCTCACTATTTAGCCTAAGATGGTCTTAAAGATTTATTTATCTATTTTATATGAATACACTGTCGTTGTCTTCAGACAAATCTAGCAGAAGGCATCGGATCCCATTACAAATGGTTGTGAGCCACCATGTGGTTGCTGGGAATTGAACTCAGGACCTCTGGAAGAGCAGGTGGTGCTCTTAACCACTGAGCCATCTCTCCAGCTCCCCCAGATAGTCTTGAACTCACAGAAATCCTCCTGCTTCAGCCTTCAGCTGGGAGTATAGGTGAGCACTATCATGCCTGATCTATCTTTTGTTTGTATGTATGCACGCGTGCACACACGCACTAATGCATGCACACACGCACGCACGAATGCACGTATGTATGTATGTATGTATGTATGTATGTATGTATGTATGTATATGCTGAGTTATTTTCCCATTTCTTATGCCAGGCCTGTAAATTTCTGGGGATTATTCTCTCTGTCTCCCTTATCCTTGTGGGAGCATCAGGATTAAAAGCAGGTGAGATGCTGGCTTTTATGTACGCTCCTGAGGTTTGAACTCAGTCCCTCAGGCTTGCATGACAAGAGTGTTTACTCAGAGCCATCTCTCTCCTTCACTCTTCAATGGGGAGATTTCACTATGAGTTGATGGCTACTGGAGTTCGGTAGTCATGAATTAACTTGGTTTCTTATGATTTTAATCATCCTGGGGCTGAGAGACAGGGTGTTGGGGTTCAGTCATGGATCCAGAAGTTTTATGAAGTAGGAGTTCGGGGTTTAGCTCTCTGATTGAAAGCACATCCTATTAAACACTCATGGAGGGGCTGGAGAGATAGTTCAATGGTTAAGAGCACTGGGTGCTCTGATGGAGGACTGGGGTTAAAGTCCCAGAACCCATATGGTGCCTGACCACAGTCTGTAACTCCAGTCCCTAGGGGATTCAAGGCCCTCTTCTGGCCTCCAGAGGCACCAGGTAGGCATGTGATAAACAGACATGCAGGCAAAACAGCCCATACAAGGAAAATATTATTATTATTTTTTTTTGTTTTTGAGACAGGGTTTATCTGTATAGCCCTGAATATTCTAGAATTCCTTCTGTAGACCAGGCTATCCTCGAACTCAGAGATCCAACTGCCTCTGTCTTTCAAGTGTTGAGATAAAGTCTTGTGGTAGTACCTCCCGGCCTAATACTTAAACAAAACAGAAAAGGCAATCTTGGAGGCGCTGGGAGATAGGGACTGCAGGGTAGGGCAGGCAGAAACCTCCTAAGTCAATCCCTAGCACCAAGCTTTTGTCCTACTGACCTTAGGCAAGTCACCATACCAACCTGAGAGCCCTTATGTGGGATGGGGCGGAGTTTCTATGTGTGTGCATTGCTGAATGAGACCAGGGAATGGTGGGGCGAGCTCAGAGCTTTGTGGGGATGGGCTGGGATCTTGGGGCTTTTCATGGTTTAGGTACAAGAAGGTGTTAAGAAATGAAGAGAGTGGTTTTCTGCCCAGGACTTCGGCCTCCTGATGAAGACCGTTGGGAGCCTTTAACAATATTACTACATTATCATAGCAACTGATATTTACTGACTACTGGAGTATACCAGACATGGCTCTACGGAATTACATGCATAATTTAATTTACTTGTTAAAACTCCTTGAGAATAGATTCTATTATCTCCGATTTGCAAAAAGAGGTGACTTTAAAGCTCACCCGTGATGCACTCCTCTGCCTCTGAGACCCGTCTCTGGGAGCCCCTACCCTAAGCTGCTCTTGATGGGGTGTTCAGGAGAGTCCCCATCTCTTCACCTATCTCCACTAGCTTAGCCAAACCCTAGTTTGAATCAGCCACCGGTCCTTGCTTTAGAGTCTGGCTTGTGTATGTGTCATTTATCTGTATGATGCACAGTGACAGGGTGGGGGAGGGGAGATCTAGCCATAACTGACGGGGAAGAAAGGTAGGAGCTCTACTTGATACATTTATTGCTTTATCTTAGGGCTTGCTACATAGTAATTGCTCAACAAATATTTGTGGAATAAATACATGAGTGTGTACATGGACAGGGGGTACTCCTAATGACTTCAGGCTCTGGAGGTTGAAGTTGAGCTGATGGGGATCACGACCAGTTCTGGAGCAGAGTTTAGGGGCCCCTTGCTCTTATGACCCCTTCCTTACCCACCAGGCCTCAGTTCTCTTGGGTAAGGGTGTATCTAGCACGAGAGCATAGGAGACAAGCAAGCAAGTGCATCCTCATCCGTTCAGTGGTTCCAGAAAACCCTGCCTGATTGAGAGGCACGGGAAAGCAAAGTGAGGTTCACAAATAAATAGAGTGGGCTGTGTGTGTGTGTGTGTGTGTGTGTGTGTGTGTGTGTGTGTGTGTGTGTGTGTTTAAGTTAATATGAGCTCCAAGAGTTAAGGGATGAGGTCAGAGTCTCTAATACAAGGCAGGCCAGACCCGATGAGACTGATGAGGCCAGGGCCTTGAACCAATCCCCAGGGACTGAGGATCTGGCTGGTAAGAGGAAGAGAGAAAGAAAGGAACCACTGGGGGAGGCTAGAAGGAGGGCGGGGAAGAAGGATTCCTGAACATTAGACTTTCCTGAGCCTGGTCAGGGAGTGAGACAGGAGGCAGGGGATGACAGTATGTGGGGAAGATTTAAGAAGGAGGCATGGAGCCATTTTGTTATTCTGGGGCTAGAAGCTGTCAGAAAAATCTGGCTGGGGCAGAGAAAACACTAGGGAGAAGGTGGTCTTCAGAGAGGGCCGTAGGATTGGGCCCCTGGAACCTTACATATATAGTAAGTAGGTTGTCCTGGCCAAGGTTTTCGACTATTCCCTTCTTTAGGGGCGATGGCCCATTTTCTTCAGGTGGCTTTTGGCTCATTAAAGGTCCACAACACTCCTAGCCCTGGTCCCCTGGCCCTGGAAACAAGGAAGTAAATAAAAGGAATGACTCTCATGTTTTAGGCTCAAGCTACTTCTGGGAGTGCCAGTGAACCTTTCGGAGGTCAGTGGTCATCTGTTAAATTCTCCATACATACACTGCTGATCTGAAGGAGGGGCTGCTGTCGGAGAACCACGGCCAGATTTGCTCCCCAGTGATGGACCTTGACTAGTTGACGGTCTTTAACCAGGTTATTAAGAGGCCGCCCGTTAGCAGGCTGCACCCTAGACCTTGCTCTGCAAGTGTGGCATCAGCCACTCTGGGCCCCCTCATCCTCCTCCCTGCATGCCCCCAGATCCTCACTCCTTGTACTCCCTCCCCCTTTTCCTTTCTTCTCTCTCTTTCCCTCCCTCCCCCATTCTTCTAGGCATCACCATGGCATCACAGCCGAGCAGAAACTCAGCTCAATTCACCCACCTCTTCTCGGTTTGCCTGCTTGGGAGACCAAGCTCCTGCCTCACAAAGCTACACCCTTCCCTTTCCCGTCACATCCTATCCTCCTGTTCATGGAGGTGTAGCACAGTATTAGGCTGAGGGTGAGGAGAATGGGGTTCAAGTAGCAACGGGACTGCTACGTCTCCCTTCTGTGGCCATGAGTGTGTTCATTTTCCTTTTTCAGCCTCATTTTCTCTGACCGTACATTGGGGCAGCTCTGCCTAGACCTTTCTGGACACTTAAAACTTTCTATTGCTCTTCATGATCCAGGAAAGCCAAAGCACGGAAGTCAGAATGATACTTTATAGCTCTGTTCCACCATCTCCTCCTCTTCTGTATCTATCTGAACAGCTATCCTAGCTTGACAAGTAGCTGAGGCCAGGGCGTAGAGAGCTATCCTTGGGCAGCTCCTGGAGCAGCTGAGACAGAGACTGGCTGCTGGAGACTGCTAGCCAGCGAGGCAGGGGTCACTGAGCCAATGGGATGGAGCTGCAGATAGATGTGCACTGTCAGAAGACCTGAACCCCTGTCTGCTGATCCTGAGAACCCTTAAGGTGTTCATGAGCCAACTGCCCCTTCTCCAGACACCTGTCTTAGAGATGGCAAGAATCAGTGCTTCTGGCTTCGACTCATCCTTACTGGAGTAGGGGACACACGTGTGCATTAGTACCCTCGTATTGCCTGCAACCTGCCTTCTGCAAGCCAAAGACACTGAAACCACAGGGAGGCCCTCTGGGTCCCTGTGCACGCCAGGACCACATTGGGTGGTGTGGCTATCCATGTGCTTATTTGTCCCCAAAGAGCCCTGGGGCTCTCTGCCTGGTCTCCTGCTGGCTTCTGGCCCAACACCCACCTTGGCATCCAGCTTGTCCATCTGGCCAGCAGCCTCATTCAATCCGTCTTGGGGGGCTGAAGGTGGGTAGGGGAGGTAGGATTCAGGGTTTCCTGAAGGAGGAGAGAAGGAGGCTCTAGGACTGGTGTCCCCAAAAGTATGTACATGGGGTCACTCGTCAACTGGGTGCTGGTGGCCAGGGCTGCCTCCTGCCCTCCCCTTCTGCCTTTAGGGTGCTGGGGGATCTGCTAACCGCACGGCCATCTAATCTCTTCTGAAGTCTAGGCTGAGTTTCCTCAGAAGGTCTTTACCTCTTCTGCCAACCAAAGCTCAGGAAAACATCAGATGAATCCCCTGGAAACAGCAGACAGGGTGTTTGTAGCAGCCAATGCCCGCTGCTATAGAGCCCTCTTGGCCTCTAGACCCCTCCCTGGCCACCTCCCCTTTCAAGAATCCACCCCCATTCCTCTCTCATCCTTGTCCCTGCCCTGTGTCAGAGGACCCTGATGCTTCTGCACCCAGCTCAACACAGCCCCTCCCAACCCCCCCAAAATGTACTCACCATGGGATCAGAGAGGGGTCTGTAGGGTCCTCCGCTTCGCTGCTTCTCCAGGGGCCTGCAGTGTCTCCTGGGACCCAAACACCTGGCTCCCGGGGGGAGCTGCGCCCTGTGCTGGCAGCCGGAGAGGCACAGCCAGTGATTGGCATGTCCCACCCCCTGGCACGCCAGCCTTGGGGGGGAGGGAGGAAGGGAAAGAGAGGGAGGGAGGAGAGGGAGGAGAGAAAGGGAGGGGGGCAGGAGGGAAGCCTCAGGCAGCATCTGGGGTTGGACTAAGTCCTGGAGTGTGCCCCCCTCGTCCACAAGGGCACCCACTTTGAGCCTTGAGAGGGAGGAGGCAGGACATGAGGAAAGGGAGCCCAGGAAAGCTAAAAGTCCAAGAGGAGAGAGAAGGCGGATACAGGGAGACAAACACCCACACCCACTGCACACAGACTGGCGGCACACACACACACACACACACACCCTCACAAAGAAAGGCACACTCTGTTTCCCCGGCACCTTCCCCCACCCAACCGGAAAGCCCCCAACTCCTGTGCACCATGTCCCAACACACATGTCCCAACACACATGCCCCGTCATTCACATGCCTGCTTCCTCTGCATACCCTCCCCCGTGAACATGCCCACACGCCCACCCAGCCGCCCACCCACCCAGCCACACACCCTGCTCTTCCTCCCCGCTGTGAAGGAGCTAAGATTCCTTCTGTTTGAAAATGACACATTGGGCCTCACGTGAGAGGTTCCAACTTGGAACGGACCCAGAGGGCTGGCTCACCCACCCTGGGACTGAGCGACATGCCCACAGGCTGGGCAGCGCGCTGTAGTCTATGGGAAGCTCTGGTGTGAGAGTGTCTGGGTGTCTGGTTTGTGGGGAGTTGTGGGATCTGTGTCCGGCCAGCATGTGTGCATCCCTGTGTGCTCATGTGATTATGCAGCCTGCGTGGGTAAACTCAGGTGTGACCCTGCCAATCTGGAGCCAGAACCCATGTGGGAGCGTGTGTCTGTGCTCAGTGCATGTCTGAGTGTTGCCCAACCGTGGAATTGGCTAATTTTGACAAGCAAGGTGGCATCTACCTCCCTGCCTGCTCCACCCCCAGCTTCCCTTTGGAAGACAGACAGACAGGCAGACAGACAGCTCTCCTCCCAGCTTGTCAAACTCTGTCTCCCCTGACTCCCGCTCTAGGTTCACAGGTGTGTACCTGGCGAGTATGAGCCACCCCTCCTTTCAGCCTACAGACTGACCCTCATCCCTCCCCCGGGCCTGTTTGAATTTCTGTGGAGAGTTTCCTCAGAGATAGAGATACCCCCAGGGGGCTTTGTCACAGGGACCAGAGTCCAGCAATGCCCCAACAGAGACTTCCTGGAGAGCTGACCGTGGAGGGGAATTCACTAGAAGCTCCTGTGTGTTTTGCCCCATGGGCTGTGAAGTAGCCCTCGTGGGAGGTGGGAAGGACCGAAATCAAGATTGTCTTTAATGTAGGAGAGAAATGAGAAAGCTGAAGGTAGGTTCGAGATGAGCCACCGTTTGAACTCAGGTCCTGAGCTCTAAGCTCGGGTTCTGGAGTCTGGGACACACCCATTCTTCCTTCTTTATTTTCCTACCTAGCACCCTAGCCCAATGTCCAGCCTGGAGATCAGTTGCCTAAGGAACCAGAAAAGGAAGAAATTGGTGTCTCTGGTGCTTGGGCCAGCAGATGCAGGACACAGGTGGCAGGTACATGTGGGGACACCAGTACTCTTGAGGAGCCAGGCGGCCAAGAAGTGCCCAGTGTACCTTCTTTCTGTATTTGGTCATATACTACCGTTTGGGGAGGGGAGTGTCGGAGGCAGGGCATCTGAGCAGCTCCTTCTCTCACCCTCATTAGACCCTTAGGGTTAGGTCAGAAAACAAGCGGTCCCTGCGGTGGTCTGCCCCCTGCTGGGCCAACCTTAGGTTGCGGGCTGCTTGTTGGCAGAGCTGTGGGGGGTGCGTGTACTTGTGCGTGTACACGTGGTTTACAGTGGGGGAGTTAGGCCTCCACATCCATTTCCGAGTCTGAATCAAGCTTCCTCTTTGCCCCCTTCCCCCAATCTTCTTGCTCTCCCTTTTCTCCCACCGCCTCTGCACATGTCCCTTTAGAAATAAAAACACTTATTTTGTGGGCGGGAGAGGAAGGTGTCCAGCTTTCCCCTGCCTCCTCCTGAGTGCCCCCCATCTTTGGTCCATGCAGCGTTCTGGAGTCTGTGCAGTTTCAGAAGAAGGGGTCTACAGCCCCGTACCTCCCGTTGTTGTATCACGCTTTTTGCATTCCCGCCTAGCTTAGTGAGCTCTCCCCATACCAGTTGGGGAAACTGAGGCACGAGGGAAGAAGGGAGGCAGCGCGGGGAGAAGAGCTCCCGCCCGGCTCGCTCACCACCCCCGCACTCGCGCCGGATTTAGCCGCAGGGAGGCTGGGAACATTGTCTTTATTTTAAGCCGCCGAGTGCGGCACGAACGCGGCTGCTCCCGACAAAGGGCTTCGCTAAGCGGCTGCGGGCGGAGCACGTGGGGGTCCGGCCCGGCCCCCACGTGACCCCGGTCTCCTGCTGCCCTGACCCTCTCCAGTTTTTACCCCCTCTGTTCAGGTGGGGGCGGGGCCGACACAGGACTTGGGGTCTGTGCTCCTGCTGGTTGCTATTTTTGATCAGCGTTGGATGACTCGGTCTAAGCATAAATGCTTCTAAGTAGAAAAAAAAAAAAGAGCGAAGTTGTCCTGGGTTCGAATCCAACTTTAGGTTGGTTCATTTGCACTGCCTGGTAAGTTAAGAGTTTTCCTCTAGGTCTATTTAATCAGTGACGTGGGAGTACCTCCTCCCATAATGGGGAAGTTACATCAAACGGCACCTTCATTGTCTGAAAGAGAAAGCCATTATTGTTACTTATAATAGGTATTGGGCGCTTACTCGGCTAGGCTCTCTTAAGAGCTTTACTTTAATTAAAACTGTCGCTCACTGTTCCGTGTGGTAAGCCTTTTCTTGTTCCCATTTTACAGATTGAATAGATTTACAAAAAACGTGCCTTGGACTTTAAGGAGGGTTCAATGCGCCTGAACAATCCTGGGGTGGGAAGCCGGTGGCAGCTCTCAGGCTGCAGTTTGAAGGAAGAAAGGGCTAGTATTTTCCTTACAAAGTTAAAATTCTGTTTATTGTGTATGGTGTGGCCTCACGCATGTGCAACATTCGCTCAGGTGGAGGTCAGAAGGTAACTTGCAGGAGAGGGTTTCTCTCCTTTCACTGTGTGGGTCCTGAGGATTCAATTCAGATGCGTCAGGTTGGAGGTGAGCGCCTCCCATCGCTGAGCTTTCCGGAAGTTCTGGTCAGTTTTTTCCCAAAGACCTCCATGGGATGGGGAGTGTTCATGTAGAGCACCGCACCCCTTTTTACTTATATCCTTATGCTTGGTTTCAGTCCAGGACAGAATCTCAAACCTCACTAAACTTTCAGGGTACCACTTCCTTTGAGCTAAAAGATGGTGACCCTGGGAAGCGAGGCCAATTCTTCCAGTTTACCTGGCCTGTGACCTGCACGTGGTCCTGAGGGCCCTTGCGGGAGGGTGGTGGTCCAGAAGAGTCACCACTCCTGAGGATGGACAGACAGACGACCTAACAGTGCACCTCTTCACTTGTTAGAAGTCTTTAGTTTTAACCTTCCCAGATCTCCTACACTCCAAAGGATTGGTTGGGGCTTCGGATGGGCCAGGGCAAACTCAGCCACAACAAAATTATGGGTCAGGAAATTGAGGTTTTACAGTCCGGTTCTTAAGATGAACGAATGTACACATACAGTCTACTCAACCAATTCTTCACCTTCCCAGCCGATGGAATCCAGTTTCTCTTAGCAGGGGGTGACTTGGAAGCAGTCTCCCATCTATCCCCCACCTCCCAGTCCTGAGTTTTCAGGGACCTTGGTGCAGCAGAGCACTTTATGACCCCTGGGGCTCCTTGGTCCCCACTGTGGAGTTTAGGTGGCAGGCAAGGTCTGGCCCAGGATTTGAACACTGAGAACTGAACCTCAGAACTGTGTTCTTTCCTACAAGGTGGCTCTAAAGAACCCCTATTCCTGCCTATGAGGACAGGACTCAGAGCTCAGGACCACTTGTGGCTGCCTAGGAGTTGGCTACATCTTAGAAGCGCGGTCTAGATCCAGGGAAGAGCAGTGAACCTTCTGCTCAACTCCGAAATCAGTTCAGAAATTGATTAATTTTCATTCAGCCACATGACCAAAAAGCAAGCCCGGGAAGAAAGGGTTTATTTGGCTTACATTTCCAGAGTTCACGAACCTATTTTTTTTTTCCCCTCCCGGGAAGGGAAACAGTAATACTTTCCTTCATGGAGGTGCATAAGGAAGGGTATAACACTACCACCCAGAAGGAGAGAAAAGCTGGTTGCTTGTTTGTGTGTGTGCTCTCACAGTTGAGGCTCCTTGGAGCCAGGGAACCTATGTGCAGGTCAGAGGACAATTTGTGGGTGCTAGGGACGGGACTCAGGTTAGAGGCTTATGGCTGGCCACAGCGTCTTCACCCTAGTGTCCTTCTCTAGCTCTCCATTCAGAAACTTCAGGACATTTTTCTCAGTCTTCACAACAGCCCCACGATGCAGAGCAATTTGGTCCCTGTTTTGCTAATAGGAAACAGACCTGAGAGGTTAGGGTAATTCACTCTGCTGTTTTTACCCCTTCACATTTTGTGGTTAAAATTCCTTGTTCCCAGCTTGGAGCCTAATTAGCCGGAAACCCTCTTCACCATTTGTAAGAAGAAGGGACATTCCAGGAAATCTGAAGCCCCCCCTCACTCTGCAGTAATATAATAGTGGCAACAACAACAACAGCTATTATTATTATTTTGAGACAGGCTCTCATGTAGCCCAGGCTGAGGCCAAACTTGCTTTGTAGCTGAGGATGGCCTTGAACAACTACCTCCTCCTCCTCCTCCTCCTCCTCCTCCTCCTTTCTTCTTCTTCTTCTTTCTTTTTTTTTTTTTTTTTTTTCTTTTTTTAAGAGATGGGGCCCGAACCCAGAGCCTTGCTCTTGCTAGGCAAGCGCTCTACCACTGAGCTAAATCCCCAGCCCCTTCTTCTTCTTTTAAAAAGATTTTTATTTATTTATTTCATGTACGTGAATACACTGTCTCTGTCTTCAGACACACCAGAAGAGGGCATCGGATCCCATTAAAAATGGTTGGGAGCCACCATGTGGTTGCTGGGACTTGAACTCAGGACCTCTGGGAAAGTAGTCACTGCTCTTAACACTGAGCCACCTCTCCAGCCCCAACCTTGAACTTCTTATCCTTTTGCTTGCAGAGATCACCAGAGCACGATATCCATACTGGTTTTGTGTGGTGCTCGGGGTAGAATCCAGGCTTCCTGCATACTGAAGTGCTGAGCTCTGCAGTCTCAACCTGCAGTCCCAGTATTTAATGGAAACCTGAGTGCATCAAGTATGTGGCAGCCTGGTTTTGAGTGTTTTACGTGTTTGTAATTAATTAAAAAAGTATTTAAAAAAACAAAACAACAACAACAACAACAACAACAAAAAACCAAAAAAAAACCAAACAGGGCCTGACTATGCACCCCTGACTTGGAACTTACCAAGATCTACTGGCCCTACCTCTGGAACGCTGGGGTCAAAGGTCTGTTTTACTACACCTGGCTCATTTAAACTTTTTAGGTTTATTTATTTTATTTTATGTGATGGGTATTTTGCCTGTATACACGTCTGTGCACCGAGTGCATGCATTCCCGGGAAGGTCAGAAGAAAGTGTTGGGTCCTCTGGGACTGGAGTTATGGATGGTTGTGCATCATCATGTGGGTCCTAAGAACTAAACTCTGGTAGGAGCAGAACCAGGGCACTTGACTTCTAATTATTGCTTTTGTAACGAAGGTTCCTGGATGTCCATGTGTCCACATCATGTTACCCCTTGACCCCTTTTCACTCTCTCTGCCTGTGTCTGTGGGCAATCAATCAGCCCATGGAAACGATGAAAGGGGATAGCTGACTCCATAATGTTGTACCCTGAGTCAAGTGCCTTTTAGCTCTGGACCTGTAAAATCAAGCCTACAAGATCCTGGTCCTTTGAAGGCCCCTTGTCTGCCCCTAAGGCCTCCTGTCAGCTTCAGTACTAACGTGGGTGGGGTGGGTGGGGTGGGGGGACATGGCGGCTGACCAGGGTGGAGATTGATGAGCGAGGACCTCAGGCCGCTTGTTCTGCTCGGTGATTAACTCTGCAGAATTGAGTTAGGGCTGAAGCTCTCTGGCTGAAGCAGGGAAGGAGGAGGGGCAGAAATGGCAGCTCCTTGGTCCTGGTAGTGGTTTGTGAGGGCCTGGAGTCCTGTAAGCCCACAGGGATTAGCAGCAGTAGAGGAAGCTTGTGGGACCTCCGGGGTATGGCAGCGATGTTCCTCGCTTTTTCCATCCTCTTTCCACAGAGGCTGAGCATGTCTCTGCTTCAGTGCTTGGCCAAGAAAGGAAGGAAGCCATTTCAAACTCAGAGGGACCACCGAACAGGACATGGCAGCAGGGCAGGGAGAGAAGCAGGTAGGTGCTGTGTCTGTCGGGTTTTGAATTATGGAAGACCAGTCTTTTTGGGCCCCAAAGCCCTCCCTTCTTGGGTGGCTTCGTGTTTCCATGCCTTTCTGATCTGTGAAGGGCTTTTCCTCTTGCAGACATATCTAGCCTGGTGACTTTCTTAACCACAGTAGTTAGTGAGTGGTTCTGCCTACTGACTGAGCTCACAGATTTCCTGGGAATAGGAGTAGGGGAAGGTGAAGAAAGGCAGAGGGATGGTCAGGAGACGCTGGACCCAGTGAGGAGGGTGTAGGCCTTGGGGAGGAGGAAGACCTGGTTTAAGGAGTTCTATAATATGTTTGGGGCACCAGATTGGACCAAATTGGAGTCCATAGAGAACCCGGTGAAAGAAGGAATCATGGGCTTTGTCCCAGTCTCTGTTACACCATCCGTGAATTTGGTACAGGGGAGACAATGATATGTGAGATGGGGCCAAGGTGTTATTCCATCTCTCATGTTCTCTGAAGATGCTTTACCTGGGTTTGGCCTGAGTTCTGTCTTGCTCCCTCTTCTTCGAACTCCAGTTTCCAGGGAAGTAGAATGGGAGGCCCAGCCAGCAAAATGTACTGTTTTGGATGTGAGTGGATGTTATGCATAGCGGGGAAAAAGCCTTTATGGCTTTTCTCACAGGAAACTGTTGGAGCTGGATTTTTCAGGTATGCAAGACATTTGCCTACCAAACCTGGAGAGCTGAGTTTGATCCCAGGAGCCCATGGGAAAGATGGGGCGATGGCTGACTCTATAACGTACCCTGAACCTGTAGCTCTGCACCCGTGAAGTCAAGCCAATGTGTATACCTCTAACACACCATGGCCAGAGAGACATGAGGTGAGTACAGTCGAGATGGCGAGCTTGGTTGTCAACTTGACATAGCCAGGAATAGGGAAGTTAAGCTAAGAAATTGCCTCAGTCGTATTGGCTTTGTTGGCATGTCTGTGGAGGCATTTTCTTGATTCTAGTGGTGTGACATGTGTGCCCTCCATTGTAAAAACACACACACACACACACACACACACACACACACACACACACACACACACACACACATTAAAAATTAAAAAAAAAACAAAAAAAAACACACAAAAGGGCCTGCAAGGTGGTTTAGTGGGCGAAGGTGATTGCTACCAAGCTCGATGACCTGAGTTTAATCTCTAGGACTCACAAGGTGGAAAGAGAAAATCAACCTTGCAAGTTGTCCTTTGACCTCCACATGTGCACTGTGGCATGCCCTCCAGTAAACTTACTCAAAAGCTCTCAAAACAAAAGAAAACAAAAAAAAGAATCAACTCAGGAAACTAGTAGAGCTTTCTTTCTGGTGGGAATCCACCAGGACCTTTCAGTGTCCAATGCGTAACAACTTTTGTTTTGAAACAGGGACCCAGAGAGCCTTGAACTTCATATGCAGCAAAGGCTGGCCTGGGCTTTCTGATCATCCTGTTTCTCTCTCCCCTGTGTTTGATCGCGGGCGTGGGATACCAGGCCCTCCTTTCTGCAGGCTCTTTTTGATGTGAAGTGTTTCACTTGGTCTGGCTGCTGAGGATCATGCTTGGGTCACCCCCGACTAGGTACAGAGAAACCCTCTGGCTCTGACACAGGAGAGCTTTAGGCCTGAATTCCTCCCTTCAAGGGCTTCCTTCCCAGGCCTCCGCCTTTCCTGGATGCTTCCCACCTCTGGGTTGTTTCCCCGCTCTCCTCAGGGTGCTCTTTTTGTGTGTGCCTGGCTTCCTGTGGCCTCCTTGTTTAGCTTCATTGAAGACTCAGACTTCAGTCTTGAAGATCCTTCCTTGAGGCTCTTCAGTGACCCGAGGGCCACTATTTGAGGTCTCCTGGCAGGGTTCAGTATGGTAGTCACCCTCAAAACCAGATTGCTTCTTCCTTGTCCTAAAGCCAAGCCCTTGCTCCAGATTTCCTAGGCTGAGTTTCAACCCCAGCCCCAGTGTCAGTCAACAGGCACTGTGTGACTGTCTCTATTTCCCAGCTCTGAACTATTGTTAACCCACACCTCCAAGGCCCTGTCCTGCTTCCTATCGGCAGCATCTAGTTTTCCTTTCCAAAGTGGTTTCTGAGATTTTGGGCTCTTAAGGGTTAAGAGGCAGTCCCTTCCTCTCTCCAGCTGCAGCTGCAACCTACTTGGATTTTGGGCCTGGGCCAGATGAGGTCGAGTATTTAGAGTAATCCTACCCTATTCCCAGCCTGGTTCAAGTGGAGGGAACCCCTGGTAGGTAAAAAGTACAGATTGCAAACAGGGACAGTTCCGGCAGGTAAGTGGGATGTGGGAGTTCGGAGTTCGCTTGTTTTAGTCGATTCTCTATGGTCAGTAACAATACCACAGACTGGATGAACTACAGAGAAAAGAAATTTATTTTGGCCTACGATTCTGGAGGTCTAAGGCTGAGGGGCTACCTTGAGGCAGTCCATAGCATCACATGACAAGAGACACAAAGTTCTCCTCTCATGTGTCTATTAGTATACATTTTCTTATAGAGATACCAATATAATCATGGGGGGGGGGCTCCACACTGATCTGATGGCATTGTCTAATCTTTTGTTTAATTTTTTTTTTAATGGCTGTGTATAGACCAGCTTGTGGTTATAGTTTCTTTTTTTTTTTTTTTAAGATTTTATTTTATTGTATATGAGTACACTGTAGCTGCCTTCAGACACACCAGAAGAGGGCATCAGATCTCATTACAGATGGTTGTGAGCCACCATGTGGTTGCTGGGATTTGAACTCAGGACCTCAGGAAGAGCAGTTGGTGCTCTTAACCACTGAGCCATCTCTCCAGCCCGTTTAATTTTTTTTTATCTCTTTGTTTATTTGTGGTTTTTCGATTGTTTAATTTTTTAAATTAAATTTGAATTCTCTCTCTCTCTCTCTCTCTCTCTCTCTCTCTCTCTCTCTCTCTCTCTGTAGGTCTGAGAACATCTTGTAGGATTTATGAATCCCGGGGATTGAACTCAGGTCATCAGGTTTGGATACAAGCGCCTCTACCCACTGAGCCATCCCAGCTGCCAGCCACTGTCTAATCCTAATCATTCCGAAAGTTTGCATCTCTAAGCATTAGAGCGGGGTTGTTTTCATCCTTTTGATACCTCAGTCTGGGGATTAAATTCCGACTTGGATTTTGAAGGAGACAAATCATATTAAAATTCTGTCTCAGGCCCCCTGTAAGAGTTAATGTCGGTTTGACAGGATCTAGAATTACCAGGAGGGATTTTCTAGATTAGGTTAATGAGGTAGGAGGACCTACCTAGGTGTGGGCAGCACCATCCCCTAGGCTGGGAATCTGGACAGCATAAAATGGAGAAAGCTAGTGACACCCGCATTCTTCTCTGTCTGCTTCCTGACTGTGGATTCGATGTGACCAGCTGCCCACCCTCTTGCTGCCATGACTTCCCTGCTATGATGCACTGTACTCTGTACCTCTAAACTTCAACCGAGAGCCAGAACAGACCCTTCTCTCTTCAAGTTGATCTCGTCAGATACATTGTCACAGTGATGAGAAAAGCAACCAGCTCATCCCCAATACTCCTTCCAATACAAATACAGTAATTATTTCACCACAAACCCCCACTTCTTAAATTGGTCTAGCATCAATTAAGGAGTCCAGAGTTCAAGATCATCTGAGACTCAAAGCAAATGCCTTTTAGCTCTGAACCTGTGAAATTAAACCAATGTATTTGCCTTCAA
This sequence comes from Rattus rattus, assembly GCF_011064425.1. NCBI lineage: Eukaryota > Metazoa > Chordata > Mammalia > Rodentia > Muridae > Rattus > Rattus rattus. The sequence continues at coordinate 9,279,564 of NC_046155.1, forward strand.
CACACAGGCATAGGACAGACACAAGGTTTGTACACCCTGAGATGGTGAGCTTGGTTGTCAACTTGACATAGCCAGGAGTAGGGAACTTCAGCTAAGGAATCGCCTCAGTCTTCGTGGCTTGTCGACATGTCAGTGGAGACATTTCCTTGATGTTAATTGATGTATGGGGGGTCCAGATCATTGTGGCCCATGGATTCTTCTTGTCTGTGACAGCCTCTAGTTTGAAATCTCTCCTGAATGTGCTGTTTACTTTCTTCCCTGGCCAAGCCGTGAATCTTCTAATTGGTTTTACTCTGCGTTTCATTTCACAGCAGATCTGACTATTGAGTAACCAGCAATACTCACACCACAGTCTGAGTGTTCGGCTGTGAAATTTTCACTCAGTGAACTAGTGTGCTGTATCTCTAAGCTTAACTTTCCAAAGTCGATTTTTGTTTCTTTTTTTAAGGATTTATTTATTATATGTAAGTACACTGTAGCTGTCTTCATGACACCAGAAGAGGACATCAGATCCCATTACAGATGGTTGTGAGCCACCATGTGTTTGCTGGGATTTGAACTCAGGACCTTTGGAAGAGCAGTCAGTGCTCTTAACCACTGAGCCATCTCTCCAGCCCTTTTTTCTTTTCTCTTTTTCCTTTCCTTTCCTTTCTTTCCTTTCCTTTCCTTTCCTTTCCTTCTCTTTCCTTTCCTTCTCTCCCTCCCCCATCCCCTCTCTCTTTTGAGACAGGTCTCTCTATGGAGTCCTGACTGTCTTGGAGGTTGCTATGTAGATTGGACTGGTCTTGAACTAACAGAGATCCACTCACTAGAATCACCCACAATGCCCCAGGCTCCATGCGATATTTATACCTTTTATAAACTTTCCTCCTGCCTCCTGGATGTTGTTCTTCCTTTGTCCCCTTTGGTGTTCCTTATCTTCCCACTCTGTAGACTTTGGAGAAACTGGCCTCAACCTGTGATCCTTCATATCCACGGCCAGGTGAGTTTATGGCACCCAAACACGGATGATTCCCAAGTTTATACTCCCAGGCTGTGTTCTCCACAGAACAGCAGCTTACAGATTTCCTCATCTGTGGCAGCTCCCGTCTTAGGAATGTTATGAGGATTAAGCGATCCAGGCCTGTGAAGTGGATACTATGATTTTAAGTGTTTTCTATTAATCTCTTTATTTTATTTTTTGTGGCGGTGGGGATGAAACTCGGGGCTTTACTCCTGCCAGGCAAGCGCTCCACCACTGAACCGCACGCCAAGCAGAGCTCGCTTGATGGTGCAGCTGTTATCACTGTTATCACTGTTGTTGTTCCTGCCAGCCAGCTCCTTTTGGACATCTAGAATCATCTCCGACATGACTCATCTCAAACCCCAAACTTTTGCTATCTGCAGCGCTGTCTCTCTCAGTAGATGACAACCGGGTCCTCCCAGGAACTTAGGACAAGAATCTTGGAGTCATCTTGCCTCTCCTATTTTTTCTCTCTCACATCCCAAATAGGATCCATTAGAAAATCCATTATCTCTCCCTGGCATATATTCAGAGTGTGGCCGCTGTGGCCTTTGCCTGTGTCACCCTGAGTGATCTCCTCCACACCGCCTCTTGCTTCTACCCAGGTTTGTTCTCAACACAGCATCTAGAAGGTTCTTTTCTGATATGAGTTGAGTCATGTTTGCTAATGCTCTGACTTCCTGTCTTTTCCCTTTCAACCTGCATGGCCTGTGAGCTGCCTTCTCATACCCGTTCCTCTGCTCACCTCCACCCCTTGGTTGTTCTCGGATGCGCCAAACGCTTTCCTGTCTGAGGACTTTCTACTACTCTTGCCTTTGCCATAGCAAAACAGATCGATTTTTTTCTCTTTTAAAAATAATTAGATAAGAATTTCTGTCCTGTTCTCCCCATCACCTTTAAATTTTCTTTTATGCGCATGGGGTTTGGTCTGCATGAGTATCTGCGCACCGGGTGCGTGAAGTGCCTGTGGAAGCCAGAAGAGGGCGTTAGATTCCTGAACTGGAATTACAGGCAGTTGTGAGCTGGGAATGAACCCCTGGTCCTCTGGAAGAGCAGCTAGTGCGCTTAGGTGCCGAGCTCTCTCTCCACACCCATGTTGCCAAGTTTCTACAGATTATGATAGAGTTGGCACAAAACATTGGAAGTTTGGGGGCAGTGAGCTGGCCATACGGAGACATCCTAGAGACCTTGTTAGGGCCAGATTTCTAAAGTCCTTGGGGAGATGGCTTAATGGTAAAACTGCTTGCTGTTCAAGTGCCAAGGCCTGAGTTTGAGTCCTCAGAATGTCTGTAAAAATCTAGAGGCAGCAATGCACATTTGTAATCCCAGTGCTCCTATGGGGAGATGGGAGGCGGAAGCAGAAAAACCCTTGGAAGCTCAAGGGTCAGCCAGTCTGGTTTGCACAGTGTTGAACGAGAGACTGCGTCAAACGAGGTGGAAGACTGACATGCGGCTTGCCCTCCTGAGGGCGAAAGACACGCTTTTGACACATGTCTGCCTCCATTCATATACATGAGCATGGATGTGTGCACGTGTGTGTGCGCACGCACGCACGCACACACACACACACAGATTAAAAAGCAAGCAAAAAGTTCTCGAATGTCCTTGATCTGCAGGAAAGCGTGTGTGTGCAGGGAAGGATTGAGAGCAAAGTAAAACGAGGGACTGAAGCAGTCATCGCAGGTGTTTTAATGCACTGCTAGAATGTAAAAATGGATGCTCAAAACTATGATAAAATATGAATTATTTTGGGAGGCAGAGGCAGGC